>NC_045767.1:128606262-128909293 GCF_008692025.1 Phocoena sinus | reverse complement strand
AACCCAAGCATATATAGTCAACTAATATTTGACAAGAGAGCCAGGAATGCTCAATGGAGAGAAAACACTCTTTTCAATAAATGGTGTTAGGATAATTGGATATTCACATGTAAAAGAATGAAGCTGGACCCTTATCTTACACCACTCACAAAAATTAACTCAACATAGATTAAAGGATTAAAGATTTAAATGTAAAACCTGAATCCATGAAATTCCTCAGAGAAAGTGTAGGAATAAAAGTCCTTGACAAGAGCTTGGTAATGATTTTTTAGATATGACACCTAAAGCATAAGCAACAATAACAAACAAACAAACAGTTGGGACTACATCAAATAAAAAGGTCCTGTACAGTAAAAGAAGTCATCAACAAAATGAAAGGACAACTTCTGGAATGGGAAAAAATATTTGAAAACAATATACATAGTAAAGGATTCATATCCAAAATATATAAATAATTCATACAACTCAATAACCAAAAAAAAAAAAAAAATTGAAAAATGGGCAAAGGATCCGAATAAACATTTCTCCAAAGAAAATATTTAAAAGGCCAACAGGTAAATGAGAAGATGCTCAACATCACAAGTCAATAAGGAAATACAAATTTAAACCACAATGAGGTATCTCCTTAAACCTGCTAGAATGGACATTTTCAAAAAGATAAGCTTTAACAAATGCTAGCATGGATATGGAAAAAAGGGAACCCTTGTGCACTGTGTGGGATTGTTAACTGGTATAGCCAGTATGGAAAACAGTATGGAGGCTCCTCAAAAAATTAAAAATAGAACTACCATATGATCCAGCAATTCTGCTTCTGAAAATATATTCAAAGGAAACAAAAACACCAACTCATAAAGATATCTGCACCCCCATGTTCATAGCAACATTACTTATAAAAGCTAAGACATGGAAACAACCTAAGTGTGGGATGTCCATCAATGGAAGAATGACTAAAGAAATTATGGTTCTCTCTATATATAGACTATATGTATATATATATAATATATATATATATATATATAGAGAGAGAGAGAGAGGGAATATATGTGTGTATATATATATATATATATATATATATATATATAAACACACATACACATGCACACATATATGAATATGATTTAGCCATAAAAAGATGGAAATCCTACCATTTGGGACAATATGGATGGGCCTTGAAGGCATTATGCTAAGTGAAATAATTTAGACATAGAAAGGTAAATACTATACTAGCACACTTATACGTGAAATATTAAAAAAAAAATCATGGAAAAGAGATCAGACTTGCAGTTACCATAGGCAGAGTGTGGGAGAAGGGGAAATTGGAGAAAGGTGGTCAAAAGGTACAAACTTCCGGTTGTAAGACAAATAAGTATACTAGGGATGTAATGACCAACATGATGATTATAGCTAACACTGCTGGATAGTATATAGGAAAGTTGTCAAGAGAGTAAATCCTGTGAGTTCTCATCAAAAGGAGAATTTATTTTCCTTTTTTCTCTTTTTCTTCCTTTTCTTTTTATTTTATCTCTTTGGGATGATGGATTAAATATATTTTGGTAATCATTTCACCATATATGTAAATCAAACTTCATACTGTATGCCTTAAATTTATACAGTGATGTTATGTCAATTATTTCTCAACAAAACTAGAAAGAAAAAAAAAAAAAGACACGAAGGAACCTCAAATGCAAATTGCTAAGGAAGCCAGTCTGAAAGACTACTACAATGTCAAATGTCAAAGAATATGACGTCCTGAAAAAGAATTATGGAAAGAGCTAAAAGGTCAGCCTTTGCCTGGAGTTCACGGGTGGAGCGTGGGATAAATAGATGGAACACGGGTTTTTAGGACATTGAAAATATTCTGTTTGATACTATAAATGTGGATAAATGACATTATGCATTTGTCAAAACCCATGGATCTTTACAACACAAAGAGGGAAACTTAACAAAAATTATCTTAGTTAATAATAAAGAATCATATTGGTTCCTTAATTGTAAGAAACGCACCACACAAATGCAAGATATTAGTAATATCTGTGCAGCAGATAGGGGCATAGGGTCTATGCTCAATTTTTCTTTAAATCTAAAATTGTTCTAAGAACATTTATTATTAAAAAAAAAAATCTCCAAGTGGTCACATGGAATAACAAAATTGAAGTAACTTAATTTCTGTTCCTTGTTTTCATAATCATTGTTTAACTTGAGTTTCCCACTTAAAAGAAAACAAACACACAGATGGAGGTCTGGGGATAGGGGTCAGGGAGGATTACATAACCGTGTCCTCATGTTGTTGAACCCAAGTTCTTATGCCTGACAGAGTGAGGAAAAACAAACTGAAACATCAGAGCTTGGAGCATCTGGGAAAGGTTTATTGCAGGGCCAAGCAAGGAGAACAGGCAGTTCATGCTAAAAAAACCAAAATTCTCCAATGGTTTTCAAGGAAGAGTTTGTATAGACAAAATATGATGGGAGATCTGCAGGGTGTGTAACCTTCCTCTGATTGGTTGGTGGTGAGATAACAGGGTGGTGTTTCAGGAATCTCAATCATCAGCCTTCTGGATCCAACCAGTCTGGGGTCCACAAGCTTATTCTCAGCTTGAAGTTACCATCCTTCACCTAGGTGGGGGCCTTAGTTCCTGTAGAACTCAGACATATATTGTTATGTATATCCTTTGAGGAGGAACCAGGACCCTGCCCCATTGCTGCACTATTGTTTCTTGACTGCCTTTCCTTTGTTTCTGCATTCCGTCACTCTTCTAATTAGTAACTGTTTGAGTCTACTCTTTGGAACTCATGGAAAGTCTAGGAGGCTGAAACCTTTTTCCTACAAACAAAAAATGGGGGACACAGTTAGACTTTTGTACTCAGGAGGACCCCAGAGTGTCCTGCTTGGTTTCAATCCCCCATTTCTTTGATACTCCTCAATTGTGAGTGGAAGAGGTATTGGACAAGAAAGGGAATAATGTTTTGGATAAAGAGGTTAGTCATAAACTCGGCAGAGGAACTGTTTTGGGAGGCTCAGTTTCACTCAAAGTAATCCTTCATGTAGAATAAAATGTTCATCAAAATATAAGTAACAAAGCAGTGCTAGTTTGAAATATATATGCACACACAAATATATATAATATATAAATATAATGTATATGTATCTGTATGTATAAAAGATATATGTATATGCATACATAAAACTCAACAGTCAGTGCAGCACTTGTTTTAATTAGAACTTAAGTAACAAAGGATCTTTCTGTGAATGAGTATTTTATCACTGAAAATATTTAGAACTACTGGTGTAATAAAAAGGAGACCAACTTTTTGTAGGGTTTTTATTGTTTTATTCCTATATCTACAAAATATACAGCCCCTTTTCTTTGTATTCCATTACTTCAGTTGAGTCTCTACAATAGTTGTAAATTGTTCTGAGACTGGCCAAAAATAAATAAATAAATGAAGGAATGCAACAATTTCAGCATTTTAAAATAATCTCTTAAGATAGTCAAAGGAATTTTAGCTAAGGTTTTCCTCTCTGACCTAGCTTTCCAGTTTTATTAACTGATTGGCCAGTTGCTAGAACTAACTGATACATTTAGCAATGTAAACTTCATCACTAGAGGCAGCTCTGAGGGAATTCAAGACTGTGTAAATAGAGCACTTGATTAAGTTGTAGAACCCCAGGGAGCAGCCCGGACACTGGTTATATAGATATAACAGATGGCTAAGCAAATGCTACGCTGTACTCAGTTTAGGTTTATTGTAGTAATCTATGTTTATATAGAAGATTTAAGAAGTATACTAGCCAACTTTTTGAAGCCAAACCAGGTATTGACAATATCGTCATGAAAATTATTTTTAAATATGTTGGAATTTTTTTTTAAGTTAATACCCTCTGGAGAAAACTACACTGTTTAATGGTTCACAATCCTTTTATTATGTTTTGTATGTTTTAAGAAGTATTTCCTAAAGAAAAGTGTGAAATAAGGGCTCAGACTAAATTAATTTGGTGAGGGTTATGCCACTTAGTAGATGACAAAATTGGTAAATAACTTCCATTGAGAAAGCAATTTATGAATGAATACTCTTTGAAGTTCAGACATTATGTGTCAAGCAGAACACCATGCACTGCTTACCAATCCCATGGGAGGACTCAACACTGCATCTTGGGATCAGAGTTGCCAAGGAAAACACAACGCAGTCAAGCACTGGATAGAACAACATTGAACTCATGTAGGGAAGAGACAGAGCAAAGTCACCTCCAATAGTGTGTGCCCTCCATGGCTATAGCATCCCCCTGGCAGCCAACACAGGGCACCCATCTTGTGCTGCAGTAAAAGGAGGCACACACATCTTCAGGGAGTCTGAAAGCTGAGGGAGTGCCTGAGGGCCATTGATATACATGCTTAAGCAGAACAAAGGAAAGCTCACTGAGTTTGCAACAGGGAAAGATATTCTCACACCAGGCAAGAAGCCTGACCCAGATTGTATGGGTCCTTTATTTCTTGGTAAGGAAGTGTTTAAGGTCCAAAATCCAGGTATGCACAATGGAGTAGGGGTGGAAGGATTGTGCACGTGAGACCGCTTTTTCCAATGCTATGTTTACTCTTATTTAATCTTCACCTTAATGTTTAAGTTAGGTGCAGATACTTCCCACTTAAACTGAGGAAACGAAAGTTAAGATAGAAAAGAAAAAAATGATAAAAAGGAAAAAATCCTGGGGGTAATACTGTATACTAAGTAGCTACCAGAAGAGTAAAGATACACCAGAGGAGTCATGATAAAGTCTAGTGGATGGATATCTGCTTAAATGTAACCATTTAGAAGATTTCTGTATTTTGAAAATAATCTCTCTCTTTATCTCTTTCTTAGGACTGAGAAAAGAAAAACAAGAGAAAACATGTAGGACATATATATTTTTGGTATGGGTTATTTGTTTTTATTCTAAACTCAGAGGTAGAGGATTCCATGGGAAGAAATGCCTTACGTGAAGCTTGTAAATGTTTGCCTATGTTATATGTTGAGGCAAACGTATAACCATCCAATAAACAGAAGTTTAGATAACTATCTACTGCAGCTTGTAGATGCCAATCACTGCTTAAGCAGGTAATCTTTATTAGAAGCAGTACTAGCCTGGAAAAAGGAACTCTGTCTTAATGCTATTTATTCTAACATATATATTAAGCACTTACTATGGGCAGGCAATTGTCCCTGGTCACTTGAAGCCAATAGTTTAATGCAGTGTCCTACAAATTTACCTAATGAAAAGGTATATCAAGTGTCCTTGTTAAAAACAGAGATTGTTAAAATGTCTCCTGGAATTTCAATTCAATTTGTTAGAAAAGTCTCAGAAGACACATTTTTACTAATGCGTGAATAGAAACCCTGATCTAGTGGACTACTAAGTAACTTATAGTTAAAACCAAAAGCATAATTACTTTAGAGGAATTGCATTTACGATAAATTGAGGGAAAGTAAATTAAAAGTAGACAGTGGTTTCTTTTTAAAATATTCTTATTGTAATGACTGTAGACAATTACATTGTTCATTTTAAAATAATCAATTTACTTGAAGATTTTACAAATTATCATTCTCCTTCTAATCTACTAAAGAGATTCTTGCTGAACCTACTGAGTTAAAGGATTTCTACCTGGTGCTAATATTTAAGAACATAACCAAAGGCCCAGAATGCTACCCAGGACTATGTCTAAGAGGGTATAGGACCTAGGGCCTCCTCATAAAAAGTTTCAATTCCTGGAAAGTCACACTATTTATCTTCTTGAATAGATAAATACAGAATCTACCCAAAATAAGTTATCAAGGGTCATATGTTGGGTTAGGGAGAGCGACTCCAGCAGCCTTGCTTTTGTAATGATGGTAGTGGTAGCATAGTTGAGGTGGGAGATATACCTGTGTGTACTCATATACATATGCACATATATATTCAGCATAATTTCTTTTCAATGCTAGCTGCCTGGTCATGCAAAACATGATTATTTTTCATTAATAAATTGATAAAAAATTATTATTCTACCACACTGAAAACTTGAGTTTGCTGACATTTTTCTTTTTAATTTAAGGAAAAAGAAAAGAAAGAGAAAGAACTAATGATATCTTTTTGTGTGTGTGTGTGTGTGTGTGTGTGCAGTACGTGGGCCTCTCACTGTTGTGGCCTCTCCCGTTGCGGAGCACAGGCTCCGGACGCACAGGCTCAGCAGCCATGGCTCACGGGCCCAGCCACTCCGTGGCATGTGGGATCCTCCCAGACCGGGGCACGAACCCGTGTCCCCTGCATCGGCAGGCGGACTCTCAACCACTGCGCCACCAGGGAAGCCCCTAATGATATCTTTAACTGTTGTCTAGTTGCCAAACAAATCTTTAAAAGACAGTTAACATTTCATATGAAGGGAATGGCCTAAGGCAGTAGATCATGTCTACATTTATGCTGCATGGTCAATAACTAATACAGCTGTCTAGAAATAATTATTTTAACAGATTAAAGATATCTGTCTCATATGTAGTCTTATAAGCCAGACTCATAGAAATTAGAACTCTAATCCTCTACTGTAAATTTAACATTATAGTTTAAAAGCATTTGTAATTTCTTCAGGAAAGCTAAGCAAAACAAGCTTTTTATTTCATTCACTATACCAAAATATGTTCTAGCACTCCTAGTTAATTGAAAATAAACAAATGTATTCCTTCTAGGTAAAATAATGCACCAGTAAACTTTTATGCTTCTCATATTTGTTTATTGGTAGAGGAGCCTCCAAATTCCTTATCAGCATCGTTATAAAGTAAAGTAAAATCTATTTTGAAAAAAGTCAATGTCAAATGTTTTACTTTACTGTTACTCAAGCTACCAGCGTACAAAGAAAGCAAATTTCTTGCTTACAATGAAGAAAATAAATAAGCAAAATTTACCAGGTGGAGAATCTACAACATAAGTAAAACAAAATTTAAATATAGTATTTTGCTTCTAGAAGATTTGCAACTGAATTTATAAATTGCAATTTCCCTAGATTTCAAGAGAGTGGTAATAATATTCAGTAAATATTTTTAAAGCTGAACAATCTATATTTTTCAGAATTTCTTGATTATTACATTGGTCAGTAACAATATTGTCTTTCATTCTCTTACATGTGTCTAAGGGTCAACCTTCCTCTCTTAATAATTATTTCTCCTGAAATAGTTTTAACTTTTTATTGACATTTATTTTAGAAAGAAGAAGCACCTAGTAAGTTAGGCAGGCTGAATATTATTTAATTCTAAAATGATTAATTTATATCTTTCTCCATGGAAAATTAAATGTCAAATACATCTAAAGAATTGAACATTTAATATTTTACTCTGCGATTATACTTTCAGTAAGAAATGTGCTGTAGGTAACGAAAGAAGTAGGTATAAGTTGTAACAGTAAGAGCTCAGGGCTACTGATATTACCAGGATCTTACTAAATAAAAATATTTGTAGCCATGAAAATAGTGAAGTCACCAAGAAAATAAATAGATTACTTTCAGGAGAAAAAGTAATTGGAGCTCTTCTTTAGCCTTCCAGCCTGGTGATAGGTGCACAAATGGGCAATTATAGTAATCACAGCAGAGAAGAGTACAGGGACCCAGTCACCTTAACCATGGGTTATTTCATTGAGCCATCAACATAAACTAGCACAAATGCTAACCAAAAATGAGTGGAGTCCAGAATGGATAATAGAGGACAGAAAGTACACATAGCAAGTACAGCCTCAGAAACGAGTGTAACAGTGATGAGTGTAGCTTGTCCCACTAAATATACTACTGTAGATCCTTTTGATTTAGAAATTTTGACTGACAATGACCTTGAAGAATCAGTGGGAGGACAGAGGAATTTAATGTGAAGTATAGGTGTACTTGAGTGGACTATAGTAGGTGCTATCGGTGTTTGACTCAGTTCCCCAGCATTCAAGTTCACTGTTTCTTGGAAGATGATAGCATCTCACTACAAGCACTTGTAACTCTCTGCCTGAGAGCTTTCCCTAGTGCCATGAGGAGGATTTGCTGCATGCAGAGCAGGCTATAGTTCCAAGGATAAATGCTTTTAAATGCATTTGAAATCCTCTGCCAAGGACAAATAGGTGTTATGATTACAAGGGCCAACTTTGGACTTTTTGGACAACTTTGGAGCAACTCCGAGGGAGGTGTGTTCTACTTTACCATAGAGGTAACCTACTCATTAATGTACCACTTTTGGCCTATTTTCCTTCCCTGTTCTACTCTCCCATTCCCACACTGGTGCTTCTTGGGATCACCTTCCAAATGAAATGTGTCTCCTCAAATCTTAGACTCAAGGTCTACTTCTTGGGGAATTCAATTTAAGAATCCATGCATACGCTATTTTATTTTTATTCTATGTATTTATTTTAATAATACAATTAGGGCTTTCCTGGTGGTGCAGTGGTTGAGAGTCCGTCTGCCGATGCAGGGGACAGGGGTTCGTGCCCCTGTCCGGGAAGATCCCACATGCTGCAGAGCGGCTGGGCCCGTGAGCCATGGCCGCTGAGCCTGTGCGTCCAGAGCCTGTGCTCCACAACAGGAGAGGCCACAGCAGTGAGAGGCCCACATACCGCAAAAAACAACAAACAAAATAATAATAATACAATTAACATCCATAGACATACCACCTGGATCTTACTAGCTTGGTAAAATCTTGTAATAACCCCTAAAACAGCTAATGAGACAACTTGGAAATGGCACCCTACTTGAAAAATAGAACAACTCCTTCCTTAACTTTTGCTTCCCCACATCAGAGATAATCCAAAACTGGAATTATCACTTATCTGTTTTTTTTTAAAAAAAATCTAATATGCATATGCTTATCTTTCTGTTCAACTTTATAAAAACAGTATCACATTATATGGAATCTTCATGGAGTTACTTTTCCACTAAATATTATTCAATTCAGTTCTATTATTCTGTGTAGCTTTAATTATTGATTTTCACTACTGTATGAAATTCTACTATGTAAATATATCACAATGAATTTATTTATTCTTCTATTAGGCACTTTTCAGTATTTAGATTATTTTCTATTGTGAATACAGTCATCCCTTGGTATCTTCAAGGGATTGGCTTCAGGACCCCCAGTAAATACCACAGTTTCCTTATGTAAAATAGCATAGCATTTGCATATAACCTATGCACAACCTCCTGTATACTTTAAATCATTTCTAGATTACTTATAAAACCCAATACAATGTAACTGCTATGTAAATAATTGTACTTTTTGGAAATTTCTGCAGTTTGTAAAAATTATTTTCTATCCAAGTTTGTTTGACTCTGCAGATGTGGAATCCATGGATATGAAGGGCTGACTGTATTGCTGTTTTGAATATTCATGTTCATGTTTCCTAGCACACAAGTACAAAATTTTTATTGAAGATATGCTTAAGTGTAGAATGTCAGTTAAGAGAGAATTTGATTATTCAAATTTATAAGTAAACATTTTATTTTCCAAAGTATTTATATTAATTTATATTTGCAAATATCAATTTAGAAGAGATTCTGTTAATCCACATACTTGCTAACAATCATGTTCAACTTCTTAAATTTGGCAATAAACTATGTTAAAAAATGGTATTCTAACTGCTATCAATTTGCATTTCCTCAATTTCTAATAAGGGATAGTATCTGTTCATTCATTTATGTGCCATGTGTGTTTTCTCTTCTCTGAAATTGTAATATTATATATATCATAGGCATATTTTCATACTGCACTATCTTTTCCTTATAGAGTAATAGGAATTATTATATATTATTGATACCAATTTTTGTTGATTTTTTCAAGTATCTTTTTCCAGTTCATAACTTTATTTCACTTGTTATATTTTCATGAACTGATGCCATTAACTTTAATATAATCAATTCAAAAATATTAGGTCTTATTGTAAAATTACCACAATGCCCCAATAACAAAAGGGTGTTACTAGGCATTTTACTAATTTTTAAAATTCAAATTTAGATAATTTAATCCTTAATCCATCTATATTTGAATTTTATATATAATGTGAGATAGGATTTTTTTTACATCTGTAAGTATATATATATAATATATCTTTCTTTTGAACAGTTTATCCTATCCTATCCTCACCAATCCACCATGTTACTTCTGTCACATACTTCAGTTCAGTATACATGAGGGTCCTTGTCTGGACAATCCTTGTCTATTGCTCTGGTTATATATTTCTATATATAAATACTGCTGTAATTATTATTAATTTACAGTAAACTTGATATTTGGCAGAGAAGATCATTAACCTTCTTCTTCTTCAAAAAGATTTTGACTATTTATGGCTAACCTCTTTCATATAGGATTGAGAATTAGCTTGCAGATTACCACATCTAAGTAAATCAAGAATAAGAGAAGAAAATACAATGGCAGTTAAAATACTTAGAACTAAAAGAGTATGAAAACACAACATGTCAAATCCTCTGTGATGCAACAAAACAGTAATATTTATGTTACAAATAGAGAAGCTAAAATACAGAATAGTCAATAAAATATTGAAGGAGAAGAACAGTTAGATGACTGACACCACACAACTTCAAGACTCACTATAAAGCTACAGTAATCAAGAGAGTATAGTATTGGTGATAGGTAGATCAATGAAACATATGGGAGCCCAGAAACAGACTCACGTAAATATAGTCAACTGATCTTTGACAGAGACACTCTTTCAACAAATGGTGCTGGAACAACTGGACACCCACATGCAAAAAATGAATTTAGACACAGACCATACACACTTCAAGAAAATTAACTCAAATGGATAAGATACTTAAATGTAAAAGAGTAAAACTATAAAACCCTTAGAAGGTAACAGAGGAGAAAACCTAGATGACCTTGGACATAGTAATGCCTTTTTAGATTCAGCTCCAAAGAAATGGTCCATGAAAAAAATCATTGACAAGCTGAAATTTATTAAAATTAAAAACTTCAGCTCTGTGAAAGACAATGTTAAGAGAATTAAAAGACAAGCCACAGACTGGGAGAAAATATTTGCAAAAACACATCTGATAAAGGACTGTTATTCAAAATATACAAAGAATTCTTAAAACTTCAATTTTACAATAGCCAAGACATGGAAGCAACCTAAATGTCCATTGACAGATGAATGGATAAAGAAGATGTGGTATGTGTGTGTGTATATATATATATATTATATATATTTTATATAATATATATATATACACACACACACACACACACACACACAATGGAATATTACTCAGCAATAAAGAAGAATGAAATAATACCATTTGCAGCAACATGGATGGACCTAGAGATTATCATACTAAGTAAGCCAGACAAAGACAAATATCATTTGAAATCATTTATATGTGAAATGTAAAAAAAAAAAAAAAAAGAATTTATATACAAAACAGAAATAGACCCACAGACATAGAAAACAAACTTATGGTTACCGAAGGGGAAGGGAGGGAGGGATAAATTAGGAGCTTGGAATTAACATATACACACTACTATATATAAAATAGATGACCATCAAGGATCTACTGTATAGAACACAGAATTATACTCAATATTTTTTAATAACCTATAAGGGAAAAGAATCTGAAAAAGATTCAAATATATATATATATATATAATTGAATCACTTTGCTGTACACCTGAAACTAACACAACACTGTAAATCAACTATACTTCAATTAAAAACAAAAAAACACTCCATGATAAAATAAATGAATTTAAAAATGGGTCAAAGATCTTAATCACAGAAGATATGCAGATGGCAAATAAGCATATAAGATGCTCCACATCATATGTCATCAGTAAACGCAAATTAAAACAACAATGAGCTACCACTACATACCTATTAAAATGGCCAAATCTGGAGCACTGACATCACCAAATGCTGGCAAGGATATGAAACAAGAGGCACTCTCATACATTACTGCTGGGAATACGAAATGGTACAGCAATTTTGGAAGATAAGTTTGACAGTTTCTTACAAAACTAAACATAACCTTACCATGTTTCTTGATATTTACCCAAAGGAACTGAAAATTTATATCTACAAAAAATCTGTACACAGATGTTTATAGCAGCTTTACTCATAACTACAAAAACTTGAAAGCAACCAAGATGTCCTTCAATAGGTTACTGGATAAATAAACGGTGGTACATCCAGACAACAGAATATTATTCCACACTAAAAATAAATGATCTATCAAGAAAAGACATGTTGAACCTTAAATGCATATTTCTAAGGGAAAGAAGTCAATCTGAAAAAAATTAAATACTATATGATTCCAATTATATGACACTCTGGAAAAGGTGTAATTATGGAGGTAATAAAAAGATCAGTGGTTTCCAGGGGTGTATGGGGGAAATGATGAATAGGCAGAGCACAGAGGATTTTTAGAACAGTGAAAATATTCTGTACGTACTATAATGATGGATACATGTCATTATACATTTGTCCAAACCCATGGAATGTACAACTCCAAGAATGAACCTTAGTAAACTACAAACTTGAGTGATTATCATGTGTTAATGAGGGTTTATTCTTGATTAAAAAAAAAACATGCACCATTCTGATGAGTGATTTTGATAATGAGGGAAGCTATGCATGTATAGGGGCAGAGAATATATGAGCAATCTCTATACCTTCATCTCAGTTTTGTTGTAAACCTAAAACTGCTCTAAAAATAGTCTTAAAAAAAAAACACTGGTATAAACCAAAATGAGAAAGAGAGAGAGAAGCTGAAATATTAAAATCAGTGGCAAATATAAGAAGTCAAGTGAAGAATAAACAGAGAGTAGAAAGATAGGACAATAAAAATTAAAGTGCAAATCAATAAAACAAAGATAAATACAATCAACAAAGTCAAAAGTTTGTTTTTTGAAGTACTAGCAAACCAATCCACTTGAAAGATTGATCAAGAATAAAGAAAGAGAATAAAAAGTATTATGATTAAAAACAGAAAAATCAGAGGTAAAAAACACAAGGGAAATTAATAAAACCTTTTCACAAGAAACCTTACGAATCTTTTGTTTAGCTTTTTTGAATGATTTACTAGAACCTATTCAAAAAAAGAGATTTAAAGGCCCAAATATCAATGAATAGGAATGAATGATAAATTTAACAAATGTTTTTATCAACATCTGTGGAGATAATCCTAAGCCCTTTTTCTTATATCTATCACCATAAGAAACAATAGCTTTTCTAAAATTGAACCATGTTTGCATTCCTGAAATACATCCAAGCAGGGGATGTACTGTATTTTTTAATGCTTTAATTATTTTGCAGATATTTTATTTAAGATTTTCCATCAACATTAATAAGATATGTTTGCCTGTAGTGGTTTGTTTCGGTTTTAATTCTTTTCTTGTTTTGGTAACAGGCTAATGGTATATTCACTACATACAAATGATTTATATGTTGTCATGTTTCTATGCCTCAGAATACTTTAGTCTTCTGAATATACAGATTTGGGAGAATTGTCCCAAGAAGCCATATGGGCCTTGTTTACCATTTTTTGTTAATGGTATGTAAACCTTTTCCAGAAGTTCACTGAAAATCTCTTTTCATGTGTCCTATATTCCTCACAAACCAAAAACAATAAAAAGGAATGAGGTCACTCTGACCTATTAAACCTTTACAGGAGCCTTCACAAAAGTACACGCACTATCACAGGAAGGTTAAAAAATATCAAGGTTTTCTTACCAAGGCAGAGTAAAGGACAGATGTTGACTAGTCAACCAGCTGTATCTACCACAGGATAACTGTGAATTTTTTTCTCCTTTTAAACTTAATTTCTTTTATTTCAGTCAACTTCTATAGAAATTACACTCACAGCCTATTTGATATACTAACAAGCTTTCTGTAGTGTTTTTAATGTCGCATCAAAGTAAGATTTGGAAAATTACAGAAATATGACTAAGCTAAGAGGATAAGCTAGTCTGAAAGCTCAGTTAGGGAGAGACAAGAAAATTAACTGGTGGAATATAATACGTACTATGAGAGAGTTGCATTATTAGCAAAGGCTGTTAGTGAGGTAGGTGTAAAACAACATGATGACAATAGAAAGTAGAGTGAAGAGAATAGATCAAGTAAAGAACATGCAGATGATGAGAGAGATTGGGCATATTTGTAGGGCATGCTTTTTAGGTTTAAGTAAAATGTTTTATCTTTTGATTTTCTTTCTTTTTCAACAACTGGGACTAGAAGGTGCTATTACAGATCTACTATACCTTATCAGAAATTCATGGGCTCTAAATTTCAAAATTTTTCAGATTTTTTTAAAGCTTCATACATGTTATATAGCATAATACTTTCAGTTGAGTCCAGGAGCACCTCTCAGTGAAACACATTCATATTACTTCAGCAGAATATAAGTATATCCACATGTGTTGGGCTTTGCAAAGACTATAAATGGATTTATTTCACTTCTGGTTTGGTTTCATCATCACCTGAGTTCAGGTTGGCTAAGCTAAGGTTTAGCTGCTCAAATAGTTTAGGAACAAAACCCACTTTTTAGAATGTTTGGATTTTGGTATAATGAATATAAGACTGTGGTTGCACTGTTATTATAAATGCTACAAGTAATAATATACTTCTAATATAAGCTAATATAAAATTAAGTGCTTGCTGTAAGTCAGATAATTTGTCTATAAGTAGTTGTAGCAAAACTTTACTATAGTCATCCAAAAGTGGTTCCTCTGTGTTCATAAAGATATTTTAAAATAAATTTTCCAACCATATAAAAATACAGTGATAATGAAAATTCCTTTGGTAGAGAAAGAATTAAGTGTATTGCTCTTTTATTTCCTTTTACTGAAACTTAGTAACAAAAACTTCTAACTTACATTTGAGCTACAAAAAATTGAGAATTCAGTCAGTTAACACTTGGAAATAAAAGCAAGGAGTGTGACAGGCAACATTTCTAGCTTTCATTCTCCATCAGTTGAGGGAAGAGAAGATAGCACTTAAAAATAGAATGGCTTGCTGAGAAATGCGCATTTCATTGTTTCATGGAATTTAAGATTCAGTATCTTATTAATTTTGTCTGATTTTAAATCTTATATGGACCATGAATAGATTATTAAATGAAATTATTTTGAATGGATTAGAAATGTATACACCATGTACTCCTTTGAAAGTCTCACACACCTTAGACAAGGAGATGTTTTTGTTCAGGGAGTTTACATTGCCAGCATTCATTTTATCACTACAAACTTGCTTTCGAGTTTTTCAGTACCTTTAATAAATATGAAGTATTTTTAAAGTGATTTTTAAAAACCCCACTATGATAGTCAATTTTTAAAATCTTTAAAAACTTAAAAAAGTTATATACAATTTTTAAAGGTTACATTCCATTTACAATCATTACAAAATACTTGCTATATTCCCCATGTTGTATAATATATCCTTGAGCCTATCTTATACCCAATAATTTGTACCTCCCATACCCTCACCCCATATCATCCCTCCCCCCAACAAACTATGAAATCTGAGCTTGATTTTCTTGTGCACATATAGGTTTCAGCTACACCACATTGGGAAATGGACACAATAAATTACCCAGTCCAGAGACTTGCTGAGAACTGTAATTTCTTCAAATTAATCTAATTGTCACAAAACTTAAAAGGATTCACACTGCACATAATATACTTATAATAAAACATATAGAAAATAATACGTAGAAAACAATAAAATAGGAATATATATTTTAATTTTACCACTTAAGTCAAAGACTCTGAAATAAGATTTCAGGTATTAACCTAATAATTCATTCCCCTACTGGGGCTAGCATGTTTTTCTTAAGTTTAATACCACTGCTATTAAGAGGGTTTTTCTCATGGTCAAATAAGTATATTAATTTTCTTGAATAGATAGAGAGTAGATAAATAGATAGATAGGATTACCATAGTTACATTCTAAGCATCAACTGATCTCTATGTTCTTCAAATTAATATGTATTTATGCATTTATACAGGTGCAAGTATGTAATTATATTAACGCTGTAAACTCACCATTAAAGTCATTCTTAAAGCCTGGCACGTGTATTCTTAATGCTTCTTGATTATTCAACACATGCATAATTCTATAAATAAAAAAAAGAAAAAGAAGAAATAAGGAAAAAATGGGTGAAATAATTGAATGGCACATGCTATGATGTGATAATTTAAAAACAGTGATTACCTCAGTTACTGAATTTTACTTAAAGTGCTTAACCACAGTATCAACTGGTAAAATAGGATTTGAAACATGGCTTAGGACTTACAGAGAATTTGGACTTTCTTCTGCCTCTTCCTACATTGAACTAAGGCAACCCAGTCACAAACAGAAACGTCCTATGCCTGTGCTACACAGAATGGCTGCTGCTACTGCTGTGTCTTAATCTAGAAAGGGAGGAGCAAATATGATGCAAAGGAAATAAAATACTTTTTCTTAATTATTCACAGAGAGGTAGGAAGTTCCTATTTTGGAGACCAGGACAAGAAATTGGAAATAACCCACTGGACCATTGTTAGTTCAAAACCTTGAAAGCTTCCCAGGTGAAATTTGAAACTAGCACCCATACATGGAGGGCAAGAATAAACTGAAGAAAGAGGTGGGTCACTCCAGACTGGTAGGTGCCAGGTTTAATAAGCAAGGGAACTTACAAACAAGGCTTGTCTTTGATGGCCACAAATTGAGTAGATCTCCACACGTGCCCACCAGAACCTTAGAGGTTTATAAAAGGGCCTTAACTGGGTTTAGTCACATATACAGTCCAGGTTTTCTCAGCAACACATTACTTTCTCAAGGCTAAATCCATGAAAATGGTTCCCACAGTGGGAAACGTGGGCAGAGCATACATTCTGAGGAGAAGGGAAATGGGTAAGGATCCTCTGATTGTCAGGGTCTAGCTCTTGGTTCAACCAGCGGTCAGGTCCTCTGGATCACTTCCTCCAGCAACCAAGTCACAGGATTATAGTAGCAGGATTAGAATGTCTATGTGATCTCAAAGGTCTCTGTCTAGCTTCAACAGGAGATCATCAACATAATTTTAAGAAGTTCTGAACAAGACTAAAGCCTTGTTCCCTAAAGGAATGCACTGTGTTAACGACCGCTCTAATACTAGTGAAGGCCCACAAGGGAAAGGCATCACAAGAGAGTAGATAGGTCCAGGATCTAGAATAAGAGTGTCTGGTTTTACAGCTAAGTTCTACCATTTAGAAACTGTGATCATGAACTAGGTATTTTACACCTCCAGGTTTCAGTTTACTTATCTTTATAATTGGAATACTAATAGTATACTTTTTAAGGATTAAATTAATCAAACAAAAGCACTTAGATGAGTTCATGATACATAGTAATGCTAGTTGCTGGAGGTTCTGTTAGTGTTACTATTTTCTCATGAATTCAACACGTATTTGCTACTTTATACTACAGCATGGAAATCTGTATGTACGTAAATATTGTATATAACTGTGCATGTATATGGACATGTGTCTAGGTATTATATATATACCATCTATAAAATATGCATATAGCTGTTATATATACTACATTTTATGATATAGTATCTTTTCTTCTGTAACAGGGAGAAAAGCAAAGTCATAAAAGAAAAATATTGGCATTGATGGCAGAGAAATTTGGGACCAAAAAATGTTAAGTAACATTAACTTAACTGTCATAAATCATGCTCACATTCCTTTTCTATAAAATGTGATCCAGTTGCAAATTCACAGCTTAATTATGAAGATTACATGAGATAGCAAATCTAAAATGATTTTCTAAAGGCATGAAATAAAGTGTTTGTGTTTATTAATTGACTACAGAAGTCTATGGAGGATTTCTCCAACCTTAAAATTTCCAAACAATACAGATAGATAGATACATAGATACATAGATAAAAATAGATGTTTCCTACCATTTACAAATGTCTGTAAAGATATTTTACTCCAGTGTTACACTGAAAGTTTTACTAACTCAATTTAATATAACCAATCATAATATTTTCCAATAACTAAAAGAATACACTTTGTGGTGTTGCTTAATTTTTCATAAACAGTGCCTTCTTAGAAATTCTTCAATAGCAATTTTGTTTTTTGTATTAAACACTACATATGAACATGCAGGATTCAGGAAAGAGGTAACAAAGAGATTGTTCTACAAGCACAATATTATCTTTTTATATCTTGACCATTATTTCCAATGCTATGTGTGGTTTCTACTTATTTGACTGCTTTAGAAATAATTCCATTTGAACTAATATAAAAACAACATATCATTTAATGTGTTAAGTGGAACTTCATGAAGAAATTGTTGGGAAGATGGCGGAAGAGTAAGACGCGAATATCACCTTCCTCCCCACAGATACACCAGAAAAACATCTACACGTGGAACAACTCCTACAGAACACCTACTGAACGCTGGCAGAAGACCTCAGACCTCCCAAAAGGCAAGAAACCCCCCACGTACCTGGGTAGGGCAAAAGAAAAAGGAAACAACAGAGACAAAAGAATAGGGACGGGACCCACACCAGTGGGAGGGAGCCGTGAAGTAGGAAAGGTTTCCACGTACTAGGAAGCCCCTTCGCGGGCAGAGGCTGCGGGTGGCGTAGGGGGAAGGCTTCAGAGCCACGGAGGAGAGCACAGCAACAGGGGTGCGGAGGGCAAAGCGGAGAGATTCCCGCACAGAGGATCAGGGCCGACCAGCACTCACCAGCCCGAGAGGCTTGTCTGCTCACCCGCCGGGGCGGGTGGGTCTGGGAGCTGAGGCTCGGGCTTCGGTCGGATCCCAGGGAGAGGACTGGGGTTGGTGGCGTGAACACAGCCTGCAGGGTTTAGTGCACCACAGCTAGCCGGGAGGGAGTCCGGGGAAAAGTCTGGACCTGCCGAAGAGGAAAGAGACTTTTTCTTACTTCTTTGTTTCCTGGTGCGCGAGGAGAGGGGATTAACAGCGCTGCTTAAAGGAGCTCCAGAGACGCGCGCGAGCCATAGCTAAAAGCGCGGACCCCAGAGACGGGCATGAGATGCTAAGTCTGCTGCTACGACCACCAAGAAGCCTGTATGCAAGCACAGGTAACTATCCACACCCCCCTTCCGGGGAGCCTGTGCAGCCCGCCACTGCCAGGTTCCCGGGATCCAGGATCAACTCCTCCGGGAGAACGCACGGCGCGCCTCACGCTGGTGCAACGTCACGCCGCCTCTGACGCCGCAGGCACGCCCCGCACTCCGTGCCCCTCCCTTACCCCCAACCTGAGTGAGCCAGAGTCCTGGAAGCAGCTGCTCCTTTAACCCTGTCCTGTCTGAGCGAAGAACAGATGCCCTCCGGCGACCTACACGCAGAAGCGGGGCCAAATCCAAAGCTGAGCCCCTGGGAGCTGTGTGAACAAAGAAGAGAAAGGGAAATCTCTCCCAGCAGCCTCAAGAGCATCGGATTAAAGCTCCACAATCAACCTGATGTACCCTGTATCTGTGGAATACATGAATAGACAACGAATCATCCCAATTAAGGAGGTGGACTTTGAGAGCAAGATTTATGATTTTTTCCCCTTTTCCTCTTTTTGTGAGTGTGTATGTGTAAGTTTCAGTGTGAGATTTTGTCTGTATAGCTTTGCTTCCACCATTTGTCCTAGGGTTCTATCCATCCGTTTTTTTTGTTTGTTTTTTCTTAATAATTATTTTTTAATTTTAATAACTTTATATTTTATCTTACTTTATATTACTTTATTTTATCTTCTTTATTTTTTTCCTTCCTTCCCCCCTTCCTTCATCCCTCCTTCCCTCTCTCCCACCCTCCTTTCTTTCTTTCTTTCTTTCTTTCTTTCTTTCTTTCTTTCTTTCTTCTTCTACTAATTCTTTCTTTCTACTTTTTCTCCCTTTTAGTCTGAGCTGTGTGGATGAAAGGCTCTTGGTGCTGCAGCCAGGAGTCAGTGCTCTGCCTCTGAGGTGGGAGAGCCAACTTCAGGACACTGGCCCACAAGAGACCTCTCAGCTCCACATAATATCAAACGGCGAAAAGCTCCCAGAGATCTCCATCTCAACACCAGCACCCAGCTTCACTCAACGAGCAGCAAGCTACAGTGCTGGACATCCTATGCCAAACAACTAGCAAGACAGGAACACAACCCCACCCATTAGCAGAGAGGCTGCCTAAAATCATAATAAGTCCACAGCCACCCCAAAACACACCACCAGACGTGGAGACCTGCCCACCAGAAAGAAAAGATCCAGCCTCATCCACCAGAACACAGGCACTAGTCCCCTCCACCAGGAAGCCTACAGAACCCACTGAACCAACCTTAGCCACTGGGGACAGACACCAAAAACAATGGGAACTATGAACCTGCAGCCTGCAAAAAGGAGACCCCAAACACAGTAAGATAAGCAAAATGAGAAGACAGAAAAACACACAACAGATGAAGGAGCAAGAGAAAAACCCAACAGACCTAAAAAATGAAGAGGAAATAGGCAGTCTACCTGAAAAAGAATTCAGAATAATGATAGTAAAGATGATCCAAAATCTTGGAAATAGAATAGACCAAATGCAAGAAACATTTGACAAGGACCTAGAATAACTAAAGATGAAATGAACAACAATGAACAACAAAATAAATAAAATTAAAAATACTCTAGATGGGATCAAAAGCAGAATAACTAAGGCAGAAGAATGGATAAGTGACCTGGAAGATAAAATAGTGGAAATAACTACTGCACAGTGGAATAAAGAAAAAAGAATGAAAAGAACTGAGGACAGTCTCAGACACCTCTGGGACAACATTAAATGCACCAACATTTGAATTATAGGGGTTCCAGAAGAAGAAGAGAAAAAGAAAGGGACTGAGAAAATATTTGAAGAGATTATACTTGAAAATTTCCCTAATATAGGAAAGAAAATAGTTAATCAAGTTCAGGAAACACAGAGAGTCCCATACAGGATAAATCCAACGAGAAATATGCCAAGACACATATTAATCAAACTGTCAAAAATTAAATACAAAGAAAACATATTAAAAGCAGCAAGGGAAAAACAACAAATAACACACAAGGGAATCCCCATAAGGTTAACAGCTGATCTTTCAGCAGAAACTCTGCAAGCCAGAAGGGACTGGCAGGACATATTTAGAGTGATGAAGGAGAAGAATCTGCAACCAAGATTACTCTACCCAGCAAGGAACTCATTCAGATTTGATGGAGAAATGAAAACCTTTACAGACAAGCAAAAGCTGAGAGAGTTCAGCACCAACAACTCAGCTTTACAACAAATGCTAAAGGAACTTCTCTAGGCAAGAAACACAAGAGAAGGAAAAGACCAACAATAACAAACCGAAAACAAGAAAATGGGAATAGGAACATACATATCGATAATTACCTTAAATGTAAATGGACTAAATCCTCCCACCAAAAGACAGATTGGTGAATGGATACAAAAACAAGACCCATATACTTGCTATCTACAAGAGACCCACTTCAGACCTAGAGACACATACAGACTAAAAGTAAGGGGATGGAAAAAGATATTTCATGCAAATGGAGGCCAAAAGAAAGCTGGAGTAGCAATTCTCATATCAGACAAAATAGACTTTAAAGACTATTAGAAGAGACAAAGAAGGACACTACATAATGATCAAGGGATCGATCCAAGAAGAAGATATAATCACTGTAAATATTTATTCACCCAACATAGGAGCACCTCAATACATAAGGCAAATACTAACAGCCATAAAAGGGGAAATCGACAGTAACACATTCATAGTAGGGGACTTTAACATCCCACTTTCACCAATGGACAGATCATCCAAAATGAAAATAAATAAGGAAACACAGGCTTTAAATGATACATTAGACAAGATGGACTTGATATTTATAGGACATTACATCCAATAACAACAGCATACATATTTTTCTCAAGTGCTCATGGAACATTCTCCAGGATAGATCATATCTTGGGTCACAAGTCAAGCCTTGGTAAATTTAAGAATATTGAAATTGTTTCAAGTATCTTTTCTGACCACAATGCTATGAGACTAGATATCAATTACAGGAAAAGATCTGTAAAAAACACAAACACATGGAGGCTAAACAATACTCTACTTAATAACGAAGTGATCACTGAAGAAATCAAAGAGGATATAAAAAAATACCTAGAAACAAATGACAATGGAGACACGACGACCCAAAACCTACGGGATTCAGCAGAAGCAGTTCTAAGAGGGAAGTTTATAGCAATACAATCCTACCTTAAGAAACAGGAAACATCTCGAATAAACCACCTAAACTTGCACCTAAAGCGATTAGAGAAAGAACAAAAGAACCCCAAAGTCAGCAGAAGGAAAGAAATCATAAAAATCAGATCAGAAATAAATGAAAAGGAAATGAAGGAAATGAAAGCAAAGATCAATAAAACTAAAAGCTGGTTCTTAGAGAAGATTAAAAAAATTGATAAACCATTAGCCAGACTCATAAAGAAAAAAAGGGAGAAGACTCAAATCAATAGAATTAGAAATGAAAAAGGAGAAGTAACAACTGACACTGCAGAAATACAAAAGATCATGAGAGATTACTACAAGCAACTCTATGCCAATAAAATGGACAACCTGGAAGAAATGGACAAATTCTTAGAAATGCACAACCTGCCAAGACTGTATCAGGAAGAAATAGAAAATATGAACAGACCAATCACAAGCACTGAAATTGAAACTGTGATTAAAAATCTTCCAACAAACAAAAGCCCAGGACCAGATGGCTTCACAGGTGAATTCTATCAAACATTTAGAGAAGAGCTAACACCTATCCTTCTCAAACTCTTCCAAAATATAGCAGAGGGAGGAACACTCCCAAACTCATTCTACGAGGCCATCATCACCCTGATACCAAAACCAGACAAGGATGTCACAAAGAAAGAAAACTACAGGCCAATATCACTGATGAACATAGATGCAAAACTCAACAAAATACTAGCAAACAGAATCCAACAGCACATTAAACGGATCATACATCATGACCAAGTGGGGTTTATTCCAGGAATGCAAGGATTCTTCAATATACGCAAATCAATCAATGTGATACACCATATTAACAACTTGAAGGAGAAAAATCATATGATCATCTCAATAGATGCAGAGAAAGCTTTCTACAAAATTCAACACCCATTTATGATAACCCTCCAGAAAGTAGGCATAGAGGGAACTTTCTTCAACATAATAAAGGCCATATATGACAAACCCACAGCCAACATCGTCCTCAATGGTGGAAAAACTGAAAGCATTTCTATGAAGATCAGGAACAAGACAAGGTTGCCCACTCTCACCACTATTATTCAACATAGCTTTGGAAGTTTTAGCCACAGCAATCAGAGAAGGAAAGGAAATAAAAGGAATCCAAATTGGAAAAGAAGTAAAGCTGTCACTGTTTGCAGATGACATGATACTATACATAAAGAATCCTAAAGATGCTACCAGAAAACTACTAGAGCTAATCAATGAATTTTGTAAAGCAGCAGGATAGAAAATTAATGCACAGAAATCTCTTTCATTCCTATACAATAATGAGGAAAAATCTGAAAGTGAAATCAAGAAAACACTCCCATTTACCACTGCAACAAAAAGAATAAAATATCTAGGAATAAACCTACCTAAGGAGACAAAAGACCTGTATGCAGAAAATTATAAGACACTGATGAAAGAAATTAAAGATGATACAAATAGATGGAGAAATATACCATGTTCTTGGATGGGACGAATCAACATTGTGAAAATGACTCTACTACCCAAAGCAATCTACAGATTCAATGCAATCCCTATCAAACTACCACTGGCATTTTTCACAGAACTAGAACAAAAAATTTCACAATTGGTATGGAAACACAAAAGACCCCGAATAGCCAAAGCAATCTTGAGAACGAAAAACGGAGCTGGAGGAATCATACTCCCTGACTTCAGTCTATACTACAAAGCTACAGTAATCAAGACAGTATGGCACTGGCACAAAAACAGAAATATAGATCAATGGAACAGGACAGAAAGACTGGAGATAAACTGACGCACATATGGTCACCTTATCTTTGATAAAGGAGGCAGGAATGTACAATGGAGAAAGGACAGCCTCTTCAATAAGTGGTGCTGGGATAACTGGACAACTACATGTAAAAGTATGAGATCAGATCACTTCCTAACACCATGCACAAAAATACGCTCAAAATGGATTAAAGACCTAAATGTAAGGCCAGAAACTATCAAACTCTTAGAGGAAAACTTAGGCAGAACACTCTGTGACATAAATCACAACAAGATCCTTTTTGACCCACCTCCGAGAGAAATGGAAATAGAAACAAAAATAAACAAATGGGACCTAATGAAACTTCAAAGCTTTTTCACAGCAAAGGAAACTATAAACAAGGCCAAAAGACAACCCTCAGAATGGGAGAAAATATTTGCACATGAAGCAACTGACAAAGGATTAATCTCCAAAATTTATAAGCAGCTCATTCAGCTCAGTAACAAAAAAACAAACCACCCAATCCAAAAATGGGCAGAAGACCTAAATAGACATTTCTCCAAAGAAGATATGCAGACTGACAACAAACACATGAAAGAATGCTCAACATCAGTAATCATTAGAGAAATGCAAATCAAAACTACAATGAGATATCATCTCACACCAGTCTGAATGGCCATCATCAGAATATCTAGAAACAGTAAATGCTGGAGAGGGTGTGGAGAAAAGGGAGCCCTCTTGCACTGTTGATGGGAATGTAAATTGTTACAGCCACTGTGGGAAACAGTATGGAGGTTCCTTAAAAAACTACAAATGGAACTACCATATGACCCAGCAATCCCACTACTGGGCATATACCCTGAGAAAACCATAATTCAAAAAGAGTCATGTACCAAAATGTTCATTGCAGCTCTATTTACAATAGCCCGGAGATGGAAACAACCTAAGTGTCCATCATCGGATGAATGGATAAAGAAGATGTGGCACATATATCGAATGGAATATTACTCAGCCATAAAAAGAAATGAAATTGAGCTATTTGTAATGAGGTGGATAGACCTAGAGTCTGTCATATAGAGTGAAGTAAGTCAGAAAGAGAAAGACAAATACCATATGCTAATAGATATATATGGAATTTAAGGGAGAAAAATGTCATGAAGAACCTAGGAGTAAGAGAGGAATAAAGACACAGACCTACTAGAGAACGGACATGAGGATATGGAGGGGGGAAGGGTAAGCTGTGACAAAGCGAGAGAGAGGCATGGACATATATACACTACCAAACGTAAGGTAGATAGCTAGTGGGAAGCAGCTGCATAGCACAGGGAGATCAGCTTGGTGCTTTGTGACCTCCTGGAGGGGTGGGATATGGAGGGTGGGAGGGAGGGAGACGTAAGAGGGAAGAGATATGGGAACATATGTATATGTATAACTGATTCACTTTGTTATAAAGCAGAAACTAACACACCATTATAAAGCAATTATACTCCAATAAAGATGTAAAAAATAAATAAATAAAATAAATAAAAAGCATGCATTATCACTAGAAAAAAAAAAGAAATGGTTGATGTCAATCACAATTTAGTTCAGAAACATGGTTATATTAAGTAATTTCATATAATGTGTACTTAATTGTGTTTACAATCTTGTGTGATCTTTGAACACTTTGAGACCCCAGAAGACTAAGGAAAGAAGCTGGGACAAATTTCTGAAAATAAAAAATTGAATACATCGAAGAAAAATTTAAATTTAAGGGACACTTTAGTGAGCTTCATTGGACTTTGAACATATTTTTCCACAAACTTTAAAACTTTCTTAAATTAATATTTTATGTGCTATAGATGAACGTATATTTCCACAAACTGTAAAACTTTCTTAAGTTAATACTTTATGTGCTATAGAGTAATTTTATACTAGATTTTATGCAAAAACATGCAATTAAATTGAATTTAATGGCTTAAAAAAGAAAATTCCTAATGATTTTTCTGAAGATTTTTCACTTTTAAAATTCACCAATAGGGTTTCCCTGGTTGAGCAGTGGTTGAGAGTCTGCCTGTCGATGCAGGGGACACGGGTTCGTGCCCTGGTCCGGGAAGATCCCACATGCCGCGGAGCAGCTGGGCCCGTGAGCCATGGCTGCTGAGCCTGTGCGTCTGGAGCCTGTGCTCCACAACGGGAGAGGCCACAGCAGTGAGAGGCCCACGTATCACAAAAAAATAAAAAATAAAATAAAAATAAAATTCACCAATAAGTTTTTTGCTAATTGTGCCGTTTCTGAGAATTTTAGTTCTTGACATTAGATCTCTATTACTTTCTACATCTCACACAAATATATTCTTATTAATATAAAAATAACATATCTCATGCCTCTATTACTTGCTGTACTTTATGTCCTAGGCAGTTTGTTTTCTCTTGTTTTTGGCTGAATTCATTTTAAATACATTCCAAAGAAAATGAAGATTTAAGTGGGAGATTATGTAAAAGGAGAGAAAGAAAGGCAGTGGGCTAGAATAGTTTGTCTTATTTGTACTATTCTTTGCAGTAATATATTTAATCTTTTTTATTCCACTTGAAATGATACAAACTATGACATGACAGCAAAGAACAAGCACTCCTTTCTAAAACATGAACCACCAAATCAGTCTGCCCTAGAATATGTTTGGTGGAAATTCCTGTTTGTGGGTACTAAGGGAAATTTTCACTGTGATTAGTTTACTCATGTGCTGAGTACTGTAATGAAAATGTTGCAACTGTTGCTGTGGCTTTTGCTCTACTTCCTGGACACTGTTAACAATGGTTTTCTGGTATCATTCATTATTATAGAACTTTTAACAGCACATGTTTTCCTTCCCAAGAAAGCATATTTTTGATGTTACAGGTATACAAACATACAGCTGTTTCTAAGATTGACTGTATAGAGGAATCTTGACTCTGCCACTTTATGTAACCTTGGGTAAATTATGTAATGCCTCTAAGTTTTATTGTCTTTATTTATAAAATGAGATATCAAAAACTCAGTTTTTGAAATTATTGAAAAAGAAAATGCTTTCTAAACTCTTAGTATACATCTTGTCACATAGGATGTACTCTCTCTATTCCACCTGAAGTATACTACTGATCAGATTCTAGTCTACAATATTTTAGCTCCACTAAAGAATGACAGCCACAATCATGAATTATACTATGGGTTATAAAAAGATAATATATAAACTCCTCACTCAAAAATTGTTCCTCAGCAATAGTTATCTTTGGTGCAAGTACTTAAATAACACTTTTCCATGTCAGTTGTAACCCTCATCAAGGTTATGTGTCAAGTACTGAAAACTGCAATGATAAAAGCGTAATTCCTATTACTCTGTGAAAAGCTGTTGTCATCACTTATATTTTAAAATTGTTTTTAACCCTGAATAATCTGAGTTGTACACCCCCCAAATATATGGTTCAATATCAAAATTTTTGTTTACCCTCCTCAAATTCACAGTTTTAGCTTTGGCTTTATAAAATCTAGACAAAGGAAAGCACTGTCAATAGTAGGTTATAAAATTATTTTACTTAGATCAAACAGGACCATAAGGCACTAGACAAATCATATTTGGGAATAAAGCAATTCAGACTGACTATACTTTAGTGCTCTGAAATCTCAACACTTTTTCTTGGGACTAATGTAAGATTTCTTTTTCATTATTTGATTTTGATTCGGTTTGTATGTTCCCAGTTCTCTCAAGTGCTGGTCTTAAAAGCTGAGGTGCCCGATGAAGGATAGAAGCTCTAGGTTTTGATTTTACTAGGCTCAGGGTGGGGTTTATGGAAAAACTGTGGCTCAGCCGTTCCTATCCGCTTCATTGTCGTTTGCCCTGTGAAGGGGTCACGTTGCCAGATTTTAGGCTTTAGTCAGAGGAAATTGTTCCACATACTGTATAGCTGTAGATCCAGAGTGTCTGTGGGAAAAGGTGAGTTTAGGATCTTTCTGTCACCATCTTGAGCCAGAATCCTGTATGTTCCCAGTTCTAATACAAATTCCTACATGGTCTAGAATCAGCTGATTATACAGATAGTATCTGCTGTTGAAAGTGCTGACAACTTTCAAGTCTTCTTCCCTCCTTTTAAACTCACCCTGGATACTAGAAGCCTAGTTATTTCACCAGTAGGAGAAAAACCTTCTTTTTGTAGGTTTGGAGCTGATTATATACAAGTATTTCAGAATTTTAAATAGACTTTCTGTTGCAAATGAGGTCCAGGTTGTAAAGACAGTTATCAGATAACATATGGCAAATTCAGTTTTTCTTTCTTGTACCTGAAATTTATTCTTGCTATGATATCACTGCTACTCAAAATCCTCTGCTTCTAAACACTCACTATGCCCACTTCTTAGTCAGCATGTCTCCATGATGTCTTTTCTCTGTTCATCAATATTAGTAACACCTCTTACAAAATGGGGGGAGAAAGCTTATCATTTTTTAGACATATATACTTAAAAACTTACCACATTTATTTCATTAATGTTGATTAAACTTTAGGTCATAAATTACTAATGGGTTAAAATTTTTCATTTAACATAAATTTTATACCAGCCCCTACATCTTACTAAACTACTAGAAACAATATTTTCAATGGATATCTGCATTCTAGCTTATTTTCAAAATATTTCATCCTGTAGAAAACTTTCAAAGGGAAGTTCATTTTTCTTGTTAATAATTTGTTATATGGCTATCTGGACTTTGGGTGGTTAGTCAGTTTTCTGAAAACACTTTATCGAGAAGGTACTAGCACCATAAAATTTAAATTTATTATTCATTGCTTGAGAGCTTTCACCTATTTAGAAATGAGCCCATAGGACCTCTCCTCATAAGAAGGATAATGAATAAGTAGAAACTTTTTATTCTATAATTTTTAGCATATTACTTTAAAGATTGTTTCTATAGAGATTTCATGATTCCAGGGTATAATATTCAAAGTGAGTGAAGCATAGATGAATATCCATAACCTAGGCTTAAGTTCTCAATCAGTATATCAAATTTATTTTTTAAAAATGTTCTATAGTGAATATGCATACTGTTACACTGATACGTATCCACTAGAACAATGAGGTAAGTAGCATATTACTTATGGCTCTAAGTGAGAAATTTGGTTCAGAATCAATTTTGCACTCAAAAAAAGATCTTATGGTTACAGCTACATGTAAGCATCCAGGGCAAGAGTTCTATTCAAATGGTAAGAGAATGCTTAGGGTAGACAAAAGGAAGATGGCGATTAATACAGATCCTTTTATAAGTAATGTACAACATTAAATTATTGTATTATTGATAGATTTTCATTATTCCTCATTTATATAGTGTGTTAAAATATTTAATTTTCTCTCAAAAATTTGGTAATCAGCAACAAGGACCTACTGTATAACACAGGGAACTCTGCTCAACATTCTGTAATAACCTAAATGGGAAAAGAATTTGAGAAAGAATAGATACATGTATGTGTATAATTGAATCACTCTGCTGTATACCCGAAACTAACACAACATTGTTAATCAACTATGCTGCAATATAAAAGTTTTTTAAAAATTTAAATAGTATACAAAAAAATTTTGGTGATCAGTAGTATAACAGAAGCATGCAAAAAATTGAAAACCTTTATCCTAAAGGTGCATGTGAGAAGAATTTTTCACATGTGTGTTTATTGGACTTCTCTGAAATAATAATAAATGTGCATTTCTAAGTGTAATTTGGAGGTTCCACAGTACTTATTATAAGAAAACTATAAAGTGGTTTTGGGGTTATTTAGTTTTACTTGCTTGTTACTATGCTGTGAAACAAGACAAAAAATATTTTAAACACATGTACCAAGTTGCTATTGTTATTTGAATTTAATAGTAACGATCAATATTTTTAAACAATGTATTTTAATTAAAATATACTACATATTAGTCATAATTTTGTCATTTTCACCCATCTACTCTATCCCCCAAATTCACCCCACAGCAATTATAATCAAATTGATTTTTCTCCAACTGAATATGTCTATGTATTTAACATTTCAGATATTTATATGCATGTATTAATAAGCAAAAATACAGTATCACAAACTGATGGGAGAAATTCATTATGATGTTATTTTTTACTGGAATATAAATTTATAATAATGGGAAAACTGCAGATAACTTTACATAATTTATTAACATTTTAGTTCATTTCTTAATTTTCTTAAAATATAAATGACTTCAAACTTAAAGTTTCATCTAGCCAGAAAAATCACGTATGGTTTGAAAAGAAGAACCTTCACCTACATATTTTGTCTATGTATTTTCTTATTGTAAATTATTTAGTGCATACCTACATAAAATTTGGTAGCCCATAAATTCTGTTGATGATGATGTTTACTCTCACAGGAATTATTATTGTAATTGGTACCTTCTTATATGCATACTTCATCTTAGAAATTCAAAGGTGATTACTATTTGGGAATCATTTAAAGTTTCTCAATTTAGTGCTGGTCATTGAAAATCACATGTTATTTTGAACTGAACATATAGAAAACAATGCCAAATTCTAATCATGGGTTTAGGTAGAGTATGCCTTAGGTACTGCTGCTTCTATTAGAAATGTTTTAACATATATATCATTAGCATATCAAGATGGATAGTAGTTTGCTACAACTCAAAATTATTATCTATTTTGTTAAGTTCATGAATGGAATATTTTTGTAAGGAACTATATCTAAAGGATGACATAATAATTAGGATTTGTATAGCACCTCTAAGTGTTTCATAATACATTTCTATTTTCTTCTTTGATATTTTCATTAGCATTAAAAATCAGGACTTAATTTTAATTCATTATTTAGAGGAGAAAACAAATAATAAAAGGGCAATATAAAACAGAGGAACACTGGTAAGACTGTAGTTGTGGCAATCACAGAAATGCACTCCGCAGGTCTCCCTTCAAGAGAAACTTGCTGCAAGGAATATAGAGAACCAACAGCCTTCACCTGCTCCACCTTCTGGGTTTCACTACCTCCTTGGCTCAGGCCAAGGCCATGCTCCCTGGGTGCTCCCATCTAGTGACTGAGCCTGGTGGGATTCCTAGAGCTGAGCCATCCCGGCCTAACATGGGACTATTCTAATAGGTAATCTTTGTTCTGGGACTCCCTGTTGGCCTGGCTAAGACTTTCTCCTGGCTGCACTGCAGTCTAAGGCTCTTCCTACTCAATGCTCCTTCCTTCTTCTCTTGAACAAATGTCAGACCAACATTGCAGTCTGCACGTTCTCTCTGCCTACTTCTGCTCTTCCCCTTCTCTATCTACACAGGAATTTTCCCAAATAAATCTCCTGTAAGCCTAGCCCTGTGCTGATATCTACAACATGGAGGGCCTGAGATGATACTGTGGCTAATTACCTTCATGGATAGTAGAGATAGATTTACACTGGTAGGACTAGAAGTAATTGAGAAATGTCCAGCTAAAATATTAAATCCTATTACATAAATAGAGTATAAGAGTTCTGCTTCTAGGAATGATAAAGAAACATATTGCATACTAACATAAGTACAGGGACAACTAGAAAAGTTTGACAAAATTTGAAGGAAAAAATCTGTTTGAAGAATCAGAAAACCATTAAAGTATTAAGAATTTTTAAGACCAGACCTAGAGAGAAAAGAACAATGAGATAAGCACAACACTCTAAGTATTTTTACAATAGAAGCATTTCAGAAAGTAGCAATGGACCAAAGGTTGGGATATAATCACACAAATAAACTATTTACTTTCAAGCTAAATACTGTTTATAAAAAGCTCAAAGAACAGTTTTTGTATTTCAGTGTGTAATAATTATGTGAATTTGAGCAAGCTATTAACCTCAATTTTCTCACTGTGAAGTGGGTGAAATACTAACATACTACCTAAGTCTATTATGATAATTTTTGAGATAATATTTCTAGTGCTCTAAGAAGACAGTCCAATACATATTAAGCACCAAGATTTTGTTAAAGATCTAAAATGAGTGAAATTCACACACACACGTGTATATTCACACACATTCCCTAGATGACACTATTTTATTTAAAGCTGTCATTATTTTCACAAAAAGGTTCTTCTCTCAAATAACTTTTGAGGTTCACTAATAAAAATTCATCAATATTTATTCTTGGGTAGAAAGTACACAATGTAGATACTCTCATAATATTCTGTGGTATATATTTAGAAACAATTTTTTTCAAAACTGATAACAAAATATAATCTCTGAAGTAGTGCATCAGAAATTTTAATTAGTGGTATGCCATAAAAACAAACATTTCAAGTGGTTGCTTATTACTCTGTACATTAGAATATGCATTTTTGTGATGCAAATTTAGTATAATGTGATCAATTACTTATGTAATTTGACTTGATTATACTAAACACTATTGTTATTCAGTTTGGAGCTATCTTCTGAAAAACCTACTATAATTTGGAAAAAATGCTGTGTCTTACTTCATAGGCATATTATGTGAGTGTGGCTTTGCATATTTTTAACCATAGGAATGGGTGAAAAACTCCTGTATTGCGTAAATGTCTTTTTTCTACTGAAACAATTTATAATATTGCTTTGACAATGTATTTTTTTTTAAGAATGCACCTATCTAATTGTATTGGAACAAAAGGTATATAGTATTTTTCAGTTTTAAAACATCATAAAATATTCATTATTTCTTGCAATTATCCTATTAAGTCAGCATTAATATTTCATTATGCAAATGATGCATAAAGAAATTAAATACTATAAATGAATCAAAAAAGTATGAATAATTAAACAAAGTGAACGATTGTAGTTTTTTTTTTTAACATCTTTATTGGAGTATAATTACTGTACAATGTTGTGTTAGTTTCTGCTGTATAACAAAGTGAATCAGCTATATGTATACATATATCCCCATATCCCCTCCCTCTTGCGTCTCCCTCCCACCCTCCCTATCCCACCCCTCTAGATGGTCACAAAGCACATGGGGAGGGGGAAGGGTAAGCTGGGACAAAGTGAGAGAATGCCATGGACATATATACACTACTAAATGTAAAATAGATAGCTAGTGGGAAGCAGCTGCATCACACAGGGAGATCAGCTCGGTGCTTTGTAGTGTTTATTCTGTGGTCTACCATTCTAAAGTTTCACTGTGTCCTGAATAATGATGTTGGACTGTAGTAAACCTTTTCCTCACATAAGAAAAGTAATGATTTATGACATTATTAATTGTCTAAATGCCATCTGGACAGATGCGCCATTTCATTCTGAAATTAATTTTCAAAAAGTATACAAGCATTTCATAAATCATAATTTATTTCTATCTTCATACCATATTTGGTCAGCTGGCTATTATTTGCTAGCCTGTTGGCACTGATAATTTGGATCAGTTTGTATTTCAAATCACTCAGGAACTTAATAGCTTATAAATGTTTACACTGGGACCGAAATGGAGAAGAAAACAATTTTTGAAGGAAAACATCAGTTTGTACACCAGTCCTGGACAACACCGAGTAATGTTGGCTTCACTTTTTATTACTGGTTTCAATCTCTCTATAGTTGAAGCCAATTCCTCATACAGCCTCCCTTTCCATAACAACCTACTCTTTGCAAAATAATATCTTTGATATCATGTATCTTTGTGGAAGAAATCAAAACTATTCAGATATAAAATTTCTCATAGATTGCTATAATTTACTCAGTTCTCCCTGTTTCTATGCCCTCAGATAGTTGCCTACTATTCTGACTCTGAAACCAGTCATGCAAATTACTTTGGTTAATAGTAGTGGCAAATGTGGCAGAGCAGAAAGTTGAAAATTGCTTCTACATTGGGATTTTCCCTTTCTTGGTGCTATTGAAATATGCCATCCTATTTGTAAGAAAAAGAAAAAAGTCTAGGGTAGCCTGTTGCCTGATGAAAAACAATGATCACATCACCCCTGTAACCACTACTAATGTGTACTCTAATTGCCAGGCTTAAGAATGAGGCCACCCTAGATCAACCAGGCCTAGATGACCCGCCAACTGACCATAGATGTCTAGACAAGACCAGTTGAGGTCAGCAGAGCATAGCCTACATCAGCAGAACTATCTAATCAATACGGAGATTTGTAGGAAATAATAAATGGTGGTTGTCTAAGAAACTAGATTTTGGAGTAATTTGTTATGCAGTTAAAGCTAACTAATACAACATAGTTTGTACGGTGAGTCATAAAAAAACTCTCACTCATTGGGACTCTTTTCAAATTCTCAAAGCAAATGTTTGCTAATAGATGTTTTAAATAGCAGCACCTAAGGTCTTTTTTTTATTGTGGGGTGTGAGGTGGGTAGGTAAGGAAATGCATTGGAACTCCATGTAGAGTCTCATGCTCAGAACTGTGGAAGCCAGAGGGAAATTTTATCTTGCTTTTAATGAACATCAATGGTTAGTATAATAAAAACATGCAATATACTAAGTATTTTTAATATTAAAATCAAATGTGTTTATTTATATGTATTTTTATTCCTTTAGATTGTAAGTGAATTTTAGATTTGCTGCAATTTTTATCTAATTTAAAATCTTTCTTCAACTTCTATGTCTGATTATTTTATTTCATATTCAGTGCTACTAGAAAATAGAATATCATAAAAAGAGAAACATGGGCTTCCCTGGTGGCGCTGTGGTTGAGAGTCCGCCTGTCGATGCAGGGGACGCGGGTTCGTGCCCCGGTCCGGGAGGATCCCGCGTGCCGCGGAGCGGCTGGGCCCATGAGCCATGGCCGCTGGGCCTGTGCTTCCGGAGCCTGTGCTCCGCGGCGGGAGAGGCCACAGCAGTGAGAGGCCCACGTACCGCAAAAAAAAAAAAAAAAAAAAAGAGAAACAGCAGATTTTCCTTTTATTAAGTAGATAATAAGTAACTACTAGTAAATTTTCCAACCATCAGAGTTTTCTTTCACTCTTCCTGGGTCTGAGGGGATAGTAGAAGCCATTCACTGGAAAAGTTTAATGTGGTTTATTGTCAGAAAGTTGCTCCTCTTTTTTATTTATATTATGTGATAAATTTATCAGTCTATTTTCTAATAGCAAGGAAAGAAATAAAGACATACTTAATGATTAGCACACAATCACAAAAAACAAAGAGAGTATTAGTGGATTTAAGAAGTCAAATTTGGTGAGGGAGAGGATGAAAACTGTAATGTAAATTGGTTTCTCAGCCAAGTATACAACCTAAGAATATGTATCAAACATGAGCATAGTACTGTATTATCAAGTCCTATTCCTAAGAGTTCAAAAGGGTAAAGTTTTTTTAAATATATATAATTATTATAGTGTTTTCATTGCAAATTTCGTCCGTTATTTTGTAGCCACAGAGGCAACACACGCCAGAAGACAAAAAAAAGAAAGTGATAAACTCACGTCTCACTAGTTAGGATGGCTATTATTATAAATAAAATAAAACCAAAAAAAAAATAAACAAATGTTGGCAAGGATGTGGAGAAATTGAGAAATTTGGGCCACTTCTAAACTGTCGGGAGGAATCTCAAATGGTGCAGCCACTGTGGAAACAGTATGGAGGTTCACCAAGAAATTAAAGATAGAACTACCATATGATCCAACAAATTCACTTCTGGGTTTATACCCAAAAGAATTAAAATTAGGATCTTGAAGAGTTATCTGCTCTTTCATGGTGTTCATTGAAGTACTATTCACAATAGCCAAATTATGGAAACAACCTAAATAGCCATCAAAAGATAAATGGATAAAGAAAATGTAGTATATAAATACAATGGAATATTATCCAGATTTTAAAAAGAGGAAAATTGTCATTTGTGACAATATGGATGAAACTTGAGAACATCATGCTGAGGAAAATAAGGCAGTCGCAGAAAAGACAAATACTGCCTGATTCCACGTACATGAGATACCTAAAACAGTCAAACTCGTAGAACAAAAAGTAGAGCATAGAATGGAGACTATCAGGGGTTTGTCGTCAGGAGAAATGGGTAGTTATTCAATTGGTATGAACTTTCAGTTATGCAAGATGAATTCGTTCTAGAGATTTGCTCTACAGCATACTACATACAGTTAACAATACTGTATTGTGCACTTAAAAACTTAAGAGGCTAAATCTCACGTTAAGTATACTTACCCCCCCCAAAAAAAGGGACACGAGAAAACTCTTAGAGGTGATGGATATATCTAATACCTTGATTGTGATGATTGTTTCATGGGTGTATGCATATGTACAAACTCATCAAATTGTATATATGAAAAAAGTGCAGTTTTTATATCAATTTTACCTCAATACAGTTTTTTTTTAATTGAAGTATAGTTGATTTACAATATTGTTTTAGTACCGGGTGTACAGCAAAGTGATTTGGTTATACATACATATGTATACATCTATATTCCTTTTTTTATTCTTTTCCATTATAGCTTATTACAAGTTATTAAATATAGTTCCCTGTACTATCAGTAAATCCTTGTTTATCTGTTTTATATATGGTAATATAGTTGTTTTTAAAAAAGGAAAAACCCCTATAAATAAAATTACACATTTTCCAAACTTTTCTTTCATATATTGTTGAGATTCTACCCTTAAAACATAATCACTCTATAAGGTCAGTAAAATGGCTATAGGGGAAAAATTAATAATGACTTTAGAAACCAAAAGTCTTTAAAATCATGTATGATTCCAAAACAATAACTTATTTTTCAACAGAATCATCTAATAATCATCCATTCGATGATTTATACTAAAATTAATATTAGTTATAAATTGTTAGGATACCTCATTTAAAGCCAGAAATATATTTCATTTATAAAACAATTGAGATATAAAATGAAATAAAGCTGACATTTAAATTTGTCCTTGACGGTACAGTAACAAATATATATGGGCAAAATATATAGTGCATATGGAAAAAATTATTTAGAAATTACTTTAATCCAAGTAATCAAATATGTTACTACTTGTCTTAAACTCTCATGTGGCTCATTCCCTCTTTTCACATATCTTTTAGCTGCATCTATTATACAGTTCTAGCATTATAATGCAATTATTTTGCTAATGTTTGTCTTCTCACTGTAACATCCTTGAAGATCAGACCTATTTCCTCTTTATCATTTTATTCCTAGTATCTGGCACAGGTGCTCATAATCAATTGATGATTTAAAAACGATTGCTCAGGGACTTCCCTGCTGGTACAGTGGTAAAGAATCTGCCTTCCAATGCAGAGGATGCAGGTTCAGAGGATGCAGGTTTGATCCCTGGTGGGAGAACTAAGATCCGACATGCCATGGGGCAACTAAGCCCACGCACCACAACTACTGAGCTCACGAGCCTCAACAAGAGAGACCACGTGCCACAAACTACAGAGTCCATGCACTCTGGAGCCCACGTGCCACAACTGCAGAGCCCATGTACCCTGGAGCCCATTCACCACAACTAGAGAGAGAAAACCCGCACGCCACAGCTAGAGAGAAGTCCGCCCTGCATACTGCAACTAAAGAACCTGCATACTGCAACTAAGACTCGACACAGCCAAAAATATAAATATTAAAAAAATGATTGATCAATGAATTAATGTTGCCCTGTCAGTTTTCTCATATTTAATAAAAATATATATTCTACTATAAATCCACATTAATGCCATACATGTTATGGCCTTTCTTAGAGGCTTCCATCTCTATCTGAGAGCCTCCATTTAGTTTAAATTGCTCTGTGTAAGGCAAGAGGTGAGGATCTAGTCGAAGGGACCAATAAAAGAAATGGGAAGGCAGTCCAAGTATAGAATTAAATAAAAGAACAAGGATACTGTCATATAAATAGTATGGGGAGAAAAATCTAAAAACTTGGATTTTTATGGGCCTGTGGATTGCATGGTATATACAGCAAAGTAAGCAGACTTTCATGCTGAGTGCTTTTATTCTGACTCTGTTAACTAACACTAAAACGTAGTTGATGGAAGAATTAATATTTTAGATAAACTAATGTAATGTAATTAGCATGTAGACTTCATCTAAATAACTGTAGTTACTACATCTATTCTAAAATAATTCCAATTCAAAATTCTCAAAAACCTGATACTAGCCATGTGAAATTCTCATGAATCATCAGTGGAGATTCATGAAATAGTCACTGACCTAAGTTTATAAGCATTCATTAAAATTCACAGATTAGTGTGCTTATGGACAATCTATCAAATCTAGGAACACAAAAGGCCACATTTTAAGAACACGTGGGTTCATGTGCCCTATTTGAAAAGTGAATTTTTATGACTTTTACAGCCTTAGCCATCTAACATAAATATATTCTTACTATGTTATATTTCTGAATCTTTGAGAATAATCTGGATGGTATTTATTTGTGCCAAATAATATATAATTTGATGAAAGAAAATGACATTTAGGTCACTTGCATTTTGTAGAATTACTCAGTTCACACACACTAAGACAATGAATGTATTTAAGGAGGTTTTGATGAAAGGGATATATGTTAAAGTGAAAAATAAGAAAGAAATGAGTAGTATTTGGGCCAAGAAAAAAATCTTAGGGTTTTTTGTTGTTGTTATTGTTTAATTTGCTTTTATTTGTGTATCTAGTGATGACTCTTTATTGCTAATTACTCCCCTAGTTATATGCATTATTGCTCCCCTTCACATTGTGCTTTGTTCTCCTGCACTAGGAAAAGCATTTAGAACCTTTTAACATTTCTTTCTCCAGTTTCACATATTAGAATGAACCAACATCACACAAAATATCAAATCTTTTATCATTGTTCCTAGTTTATATTTAATCACATAAATGTAACGTCCTTTTTGAAATTTATTAGCAGGATAACCTAATTTATTGTTTAACAAAACACACAAATAAATTCAGCTCAATTGAATGAATATTTATGGAGGACCTACCCTGGCTCAAGCATTGTATCAAGTTGTGAGTATACAAAACTTCTCTCATGTTTTTGGAACTAGATTGTTTAGTGGGGAAAATAGAGTGCTTCTTCCTTCAGAATAGACTGAGCAAAAAGACTTCTTATTGCCCCAAGTCTCCCCACAAGAATAAAGAAGGAGAGGAACAGTGTACTCTGACGTTGACTTCAGTTAAAATACCCTGAACCATCAGTGCAGGGCTACTTAGGTTAGAGGTAAAAGCCACTATCATTTCTGAAATTTGACATGTGCATTACAATGTACACATCCTACGCTATTTAATGTCCTTTCAGCTGGAAACAACTCTTTCCCTGTCAAAATGCTTCAAAAAGATTCACTGTTTACTTTTCAGGGAAGACTGAAGCTTGACCTTGGGCTATCAGTTCCTAGCCAGTTCTGCTATAAGGATCACAAAATACGTGCCTCTGCCGTATCCAGGTTCCAAGGTCTAATATATATAACCTGCTTTTCGATCTCTATTATGGGAAAAAAACCAAAACAAACCCCCAAACAGAAAATTCATATTTCATTATAAGGGACAAGTGGAAGTATGGAAAAGAGACCAGTAGCATTGATGAGTCTGCATGTCAGGGACATACTTTTTCTTCTACTCAAAGAAAATATAATTAGAAATTAACTCATCAATCACACAACCTAGTTTAGAGGTACCATAGGTATGCAACTTTATGGAATTCCAAAGAGAACAATTTATAGAATTCTCTTTTGTTTAAAATTTTCAAATAGATGTTCAATTATATTTTCAAATGCTTCTCATGTTCTTTGCATCAGAAATGAATATTTTAATTTCATATTAATTTTTCTTTATAAAATCAACCATATGTTCCCACCAAACAGTTTTAAAAATAGGAGAACTGGAAGATTAAGAGAGAAGACAGAAAGAATCTCAACATATTTTGGTTATTAATCATTTTTACATATCTGTATGCTTCTAAAAGGAATATTTTGAAAATATTAAGCTGATCTTTCATTCTCTCTAAATATTTCATTGTTGCTTCCCAAATATTTGCTAATTCCACACTAAGATTATCAAAAAACCACCTTTTTTTTAAAGAAATAAATGGGTTTTATAAATTCTGTCACTTGCTGAATGTATATCTATGATGAAGTTAGAAGGTTTCCCATAGAATCATATCACATAGGGAAGAATTAAGGATATGAGTGTGATAGTCAATTTTATGTGTTAACTTAGCTAGACAAAGGTGCCCAGATATTTGGCCAAACATTATTCTGGATGTTTCTGTGAAGGTGTTTTTGGATGATATTAAGATTTAAATCAGTAGATTCTGAGCAAAGCATCAGTTGAAGGCCTTAATGAAGCAAAGACTGAAATCTTCCAGAGCAAGAAGGAATTCTGCCAGCCGACTGTTTTTGGACTTGAACTGCAGCTCTTCCCTAGGTCTCCAGCCCACCCACCTACCCTGTAAGTTTGGAATTATACTTCCACAATTGTGTGAGCCAGTTCCTTAAAATAAACATCTCTCTATATATGTATACACACATTCTATTAGTTCTGTTTCTCTGGAGAACCCTGCCTAATACAATGAGTAAGGGATATTCTCAATCTGTAAGAAAGAAATCTTTCTAAGACCTATGTAGTTGATGCCAGGGAGATACCTCAGGAAGAGAGAGAAAAGAAGAAAGACAAGATATGAGATTCAGTTAGCCTGGATTTCCCCACAGTTGAAGTCAAAGACCAGGAAATAGGAGTTGTAGAGTAACCTTGTTACATGCGGGGAATCCTGCTTCCTAGGGCAAAGGAGAAGAAATCGTGTATGTACACTGCCCTATCCAACATGGCGTTGGGAAGTATATTAGCAATGTCTGGAGGGGAGGTGGGGTTGCTTGCCCAACAGCAAGAATAGGTCTGGAAGAGGCCTGGGAAAATTAAAAGGGAGACTAAAGATGCTTGAGGCTAAGCAGAGCTCATGATCATCAGCAACAAATACAACTATTCTCCTGAAAGAACAGATAGATAGGTGGTCATCAATACAAAACAATCAGGTCAACGGCCCATGCCAGTCATGTGCCAACAAAGAGTTGCAGAAACTTGAAGACAGGCCATGGATCTATACATATTCCCTGTGCCTTGCCCACACATCTACTCCCTGCCCTCCTACAGCCACCAGTGCCAGTTTCTTATACATCCTCCTAGAATTATTGTAAGTTTGAATAGGTACTTTTGTGTATAGCTATTTTTAAAACACTGTCTCTCTATATTTTAAAACTATATTTCAATGACTATACTTTAGAGAGATATATTTACTTTTTATTCTATACAGTTTTCTGCATTATACTTATTTAGTCATCTGGTAAAATTCTATTAATTCAAATAAAACTGCCTCAAATAGCCATCATCAAAAAATCTACAAACAGTAAATGCTGGAGAGGGTGTGCAGAAAAGGGAACCCTCTTGCACTGTTGGTGAGAATGTAAATTGATACAGCCCCTATGGAGAACACCATGGAGGTTCCTTAAAAAACTAAGAATAGAACTACCATATGACCCAGCAATCCCACTACTGGGCATATACCCTGAGAAAACCATACTTCAAAAAGAGTCATGTACCACAATGTTCACTGCAGCTCTATTCACAATAGCCAGGACATAGAAGCAACCTAAGTGTCCATCAACAGATGAATGGATAAAGAAGAGGTGGCACATATACACAATAGAATATTACTCAGCCATAAAAAGAAACAAAATTGAGTTATTTGTAGAGAGGTGGATGGACCTAGAGTCTGTCATACAGAGTGAAGTCAGAAAGAGAAAAACAAATACCGTATGCTAACACATATATACGGAATCTTAAAAAAAAAAGTGGTTCTGAAGAACCTCGGGGCAGGACAGAAATGAAGACGCAGAGAATGGACTTGAGGACACGGGGAGGGGGAAGGATAAGCTGGGACAAAGTGAGAGAGTGGCATGGCATATATTACCAAATGTAAAATAGCTAGCTAGTGGGAAGCAGCTGCATAGCACAGGGAGATCAGCTCGGTGCTTTGTGACCACCTAGAGGGGTAGGATAGGGAGGGTGGGAAGGAGACGCAAGAGGGAGGAGATATGGGGATATATGTATATGTATAGCTGATTCACTTTGTTATATAGCAGCAATTAACACACCATTGTAGGGCAATTATACTCCAATAAAGATGTTAAAAAAAAAAAGAACATAATGTAAGTTGAATTCCTATAGTTTAACACTATAGAGAATTAGAGGCTACATGTTTAAAAGCTAACTGGTTGCCAATGATCCCTGTTTTGTAAGCTTGTTCAGACACGTGGTGCATTAAAAGGAACAAAAGTTTGAGAACTATTTGTGAAAACTGAAACCAACTGTAACTAAAATTAATGGAGAAACTATAAAAAATTTTTAAATATATATTTAATTAAAAAATAAAACTCATTTCTTTTTGAGGGTTGCAGTTTTATATAATATCAGTGTTCTATAATCCATTTAATCTCTTTATCCAAGTTTTTTCAATGGACTTTCAGGTTTTTGCAACATTTTTTCTATTATAAATTGATCAAATAATTATTTTTGCACATACATTACTCTACATATCTACATGTATAGGGAATTCTATTATTATTGGAATTTTTGACAGAATCAACTTTGCTTCAACATATATGTTTGTAATTGTTCCTTGAATCATTCTTATGATGGTTACTTTGTCAGATAATTTTAACACCTCTGTAATCTCAGTTTTAGCTTTAGAGACTTTCTTTTTTCATTGAATTTGAGACCTTCCTGGTCCTTGGTATGATGAATTTCCTTTGGCTGAAACGTGAAGATTTGGGGTGTTATATTATGATAGTCTGTATCTAATTTTAAACCTTCTGTTGTAGCTGGCTTCCTCTGACATTGTTCTGGCTTGGGTGGAAAGCACTTGCCTGTCATGACTAGGGCTGGATTGAAGCTCAAATTCTGCACTTGGCCTTCCTTGACACCAGAGGGGGAAGGTTCTATAGGTGGGGGGTGAGAGCTCCAGCTTCCCACTGTGCCTCCACTGATTCAACCCTGGTTGAGAGGGGTAAGAGTACCTCATTACCTCAGATCAAGTGGCCTCCCCTGACACGACAAGGAGAAAGAAATGATGATCTATTTTCTACTGACTGGTAGTCAAAGTTCTAACTCCCACTAGGCTTCCTCTGATACCACCCCACCTGGGAAAGAGAGGTGAAAGGGTGCCTCATTAATTCTGGATGGGGGGAGTGAATTCCAGGTCCTCCTGTTGTCTCCTCTGTCACCAGAATTGGTGGCTCACTGGAGGCCCTATCTGGTGGGATGGAAGCTCTGACTCCCTACTGTCCTTCCCTGACACCATTGTAGCAGAGAGTTTGAGGCACCTTGGTACAGCATGACGAGGTTAGAACTCTTGACTCCCCATTCAGCTTTTGCTGCCATGGATGCAGGATTGGGGGCATAACTTTTGCTGTGGTAACTGGTTACAGTACAGTGAATATTTTCTAAAAGTGTTCTGTCTTCCTAGGCTTCCCTTTTGTTGATCCTTTGATCAGAGATGGCAGGCCTTTGCTGGGGCTTCTTTTTTGTTGTACCTGTTGGCAGTCCTAGGTTGCCAGCTTTTCCATCTCCAATCTCAGATATATGAGGCAAAAAGAAAATCCAGGAACTTACAACTGTGTCATTCTTTGTGTCCTGAGGTCCCTACCAGTTGGCCTCCTCCCCTACATTTTTTTTTTTTTTTTTTTTTTTTTTTTGCAGTATGCGGGCCTCTCACTGTTGTGGCCTCTCCCGTTGCGGAGCACAGGCTCCCGACGCGCAGGCCCAGCGGCCACGGCTCACGGGCCCAGCCGCTCCGCGGCATGTGGGATCCTCCCAGACCGGGGCACGAACCCGTGTCCCCTGCATCGGCAGGCGGACTCCCAACCACTGCACCACCAGGGAAGCCCTCCCCTACATTTTTAAGGGTTTTCATATGTTTCTTTTATGAACAATATTCAGGATTTCTAGTTGCACTTAATGGGAGAAAGGGGAAAAAAGATGCCTACTCCATATTCCCAGAAGCAGAAATTTTCATTTATTAGCTCTCAACCTTTTGTCCTATTTTCTTGTGTGTTTTAAGAATAATAATATGAAGTTCTATAATTTTTATTGAACAGGTGCATCATAATATACTCTAGGATGAGTCAAGTGTAGTCTACAATAGCTACTCAATGTATACTTAACAGCTGAGCATTTCTATAGGTCCCCTGGATGACTGGGGCCTTTTTTTTTTTTTTTCTGGACACGTAAGACAATGGTGAGAGTACTTAAGAAAAGGCTTCATAAAATAGTCCTCAGCTGTGTTTAGTGTTTTGGTAGATTTAATGATTTTTTAATGGAATTTTACCTTAATGTCACTTAGAGTGTTACCTCCCATATCTTACATGTTACATTAAATGACAATCAATGTGTAAAAAGATTTAAAATATTCTTAATCAGAAAACACTATTTTAAGATTTTAAAAATTACAAATGAAAATATTCCTAACCTGACTTCCTGACCTCATAATTCCAGAAGACTGAATGGAGTAAAACCAAATACATAAAATAAGATGAATATGGGATACAAATTTCTTAACCATATCATACCAAAGTGTAAAGAGTTTATTGTTAAAGGTGGGATTGAAGTCAAAATTTACCACTTGCAGCCTCAGGTAAATAAAAACTTAGCCTGTTTGAGCAGTTACCTCTATAAAGTGGGAGTCATAATATCTTCCTTGAAATATTGCTGTGAGGATTTCAAACGATATTTAGCAATGTGTGTTTTGGTGACATTCCTTCGGGATTTCTTAGTTCTGGGAGTATATCACTGTGTTCAAATTCCTCATTTACTTACCCCTCTCCCACAACTTCAGGAAACGAACTATGCTTTTTATCGCCAATAACTGCCTCTGTGACTGATGAATGGGTTAATTAAATAGTTACTATAGGCCTTAAGTCATTCTTCAATTTTCCTCTGTATTGCTGGAATCATGAAACTGGAAGAAATTAATTTTGTAGTTTTTAAAAGAAGAAATCCCCTTATCTTCAATCTCCTTCATAATATCACAATGTTTGGGGGTTACTATCTATGATATCCACATATATTGGCTATCTCCAAAAGGGAATGTGACCTCTGTATCTTCTTTCTGGCCTATTTTAACAGCAGGTATAGCTAATGAACATTAGGCAAGGAGCAGCTATCTTTGTACAATGATCAAATAAAGTTTTTATAACCTTAGCCGCTATATTGAAAAATAGTTTTTATTATGTTTCTCCAAAAATGGTAAAATAAAAGTTTTGCAGTGTGCAGCTATGTTCTGGATCCATACCTTTTACACTATATGTAGGTATGACTCAGTTTATGCTTTTTAGATATTTTCTCTAAAAGTAATATGTTTATGCAGGTGTGTGTGCATGTCGTTGAAAACTACTTTAGTAACTTTAAAGATGTTTCCAGTTGAAAGAACATAAGCAGAAAAATATTTCAAAAATATGAATAAAATCGCTTGCAAGTAAGTTTATGCAGACTCATGATTTTTTTTTAATTTTAAAGTGCATCTTTAATATCACAATCATTTGAGTACTTCAAAGAAACTGCAAAAAAAAATTTAATTTTTAACATAATCTACCTGCTTTAGCTGATAGAAACATGAATCTAGAAGCTATTCAAATTATTTTTAACGAAGAGATTTAAATGCTTGCCTTAAATTCTTAATAAAGTGATTCTTACATCACATTTTGAACACTTACAAGCTTTACTACCTTTTGTTACTAATCATGTGGACTATAACTTAAAAGTATAAATTATATTGAAAAGTTAAGTGGAATGAATGAGAAAACCTCTGTTTCAGTGTTAGCTGTGCCTATAGACGATTTTCTTTACCTTGGACTCATCCTTTTTTTAAAACAGCTTTATTGAGGTATAATTGATACATCAAAACAAAACAAAAATCCCTCCACATCCCCTCTGTAAAATGTCTTTGGTTCCTTCAATAAATTTTTATAAGCATAAATTTTCAAGATGTTTTCTAACTCCAAATTATAATTTTCTATGAAGGACTAAATTATACTCTTTGATATGTTATAATAAATATGTTCTAAATCAACCTACATAATATAAATTTCTGCAAGCATTTATTTACAGCGATTTCTCTCTCCAGAACATACACCCAGCTTTCAAAGATATTAACAACCTGGGTCCCCAGAAGACAGAAAGATTACAAGTATCTTGTTCCAAGAAAGAAATTAATGTGATATTCAGACTGATATTTGAAAATTATGATTGAACATATTGAGAAAGTGTAAATGGAGGTGCAGAGTAATTAAGTCATATCTCTAACACATTCTGTTCATGTGGCGACATTAGTTACTGACTGTATTATCAGGACATAACACATTTATGGTAATACCAGGGCACCGTTTATTATGAAATCCACACTGTGACTGACAGTATCCAACAATATTAGAAACTGGAATGATTTTTTTAATGCACATTTATTTGGTGCAACAAAGATATTTGTTTTGTTGCCATGACTGAGGTATATATTCTTTTTTCTCTTGTGTTTTTTGTTAATGTGTCTTACTTTGGTGATTATCTTAAGTACTTTGCAATGTATCGCCTTGTTAAACATTTTTAATTAACTGTCCAAAAACCTTGCCGGAATAATATATTAATAACTCAAGTCACACAAAATTAATATATTCAGTGCCTCTGTAATATATAGTATACCTTAACAAGTGCACCATGTCAAGTTATTGAAAATTAATTAAATCTTTCTAAAGGAATGCAAAAAAGTCAACTAGAAGACTAATTGAAATCATTATAAACTTTTTGTGTAAACATACATATGATTGGATAAGGAGGACATCTTGTAAATTTGATTATCAAATCAATGATTTTTAACATTTGTAATATCAAAGACATCACTGTTAGTTATGCACTAAATCAAGTTTTCTGAGTACTTGAAATCATACTTTCTTGATACATTTTTCAGTTAACTTTTTTTAGACATTCAAAAATGTTGTTTACATCATCATTATTGTTAAGAAGTTTGAATTAGATGGCAGAACTAATTTTTACAATGACCTATCATTTCTCCTCTTTCTGAAATCCTATCTCTTTTACAGTTCCACAGTTATCATGTGTTCTAGTCAAAATATATATGCCTGCACCATATCGTCTCAGTTTTCTGCAAGGTTAATATTGCATCCTTTGACATAAACACTTAAAGCAGTTTAGTTAATGCATTTGTTATAACTTGATGCCTATATAAAATTTAAATGCATATTTTTTTTAGATAACCTTTATTGACTAAGGCTAAACTTGTTAATTGGAACCACTGAAAGGCCTGTGAGAGAGATGTCTCAAATAGGAGAACCCAAAAATGCTCCTCAACAATTAAGAAAAACTAGCCTTTATTGAATCTATCCCTATGTGGCAAGTACCAGGCTAAGTGCTTTAGGAGAAAAACAATCCTATTTAATCTTTATGTAACTCCTATGGGGTTTATGCTACTATAACTATTAATAAATGTGAATATATACATGCAGAAATTCAGCCTCAGAGAATTAGGTTACTCTCTTACTTAGTAAATGATAGATTTCGAGATTTGAACCAATGTAGGCAGAGTACAAAGATAACTGTAATTTCAGTAACTATGCATAATTCTCCAAGTAAAACTAGATTGAAAACTACTTACTCTAAGGACAGTCCTATTTCCTGATGGCTAATAGACTGATAGGTGTTAAGCAGAAATTTTTGTTTATTTGTTTGTTTGTTGCAGTACGCGGGCCTCTCACCGCCGCGGCCTCCCCCGCCGCGGAGCACAGGCTCCGGACGCGCAGGCCCAGCAGCCATGGCCCACGGGACCAGCCGCTCCACGGCACGCGGGACCCTCCCGGACCGGGGCACGAACCCGCGCCCCCTGTGCCAACAGGTGGACCCCCAACCACTGCGCCACCAGGGATGCCCGTTAAGCAGAAATTTAATAACAGTCAAGCTATGGCTACCTGTGAATAACATTACAAATTTTGTCTTTATGGGTTCTTTTTTTCTTTCCAATAATTGTCCATGTTAAGTTGAAGAATATATTTTAAACTAAACTGGAAATAGTCAATGGGAAATCTTGGGGATAGAAACTCTATGCAAGTTCATAGGAAAATTTATTTAGAAACAGTAGATAAACATAGAGTGAGATCAGGTCGGGCACTTGTACCCATATTCACCAATTTATTCACTGTCAGAAGATTATGTTGACATCATGTAAACCTGTCACTAAACAATGCATATACTACGTAGTGCCTGTCTTCTTCAAATGAATGTCTGTATACATTTTATACTTTAAATATCAGGAGCTCACCTTTCACATTTCCTCATAAAACTTTCACAATGAATGTTTAACATACTTTCTTGTTGCTATTTTTATAATCTAGTCAAAGGGAATATTTTGAAACAAACACTACAAGAATATATTAGGTTTTATATTATTTTATTTGTATTTGTTTATCTATATAGAGTTATGAATTGCCATGTGTCTAGACGTTGCTAGATACTAGAAAAAATGAGTCACAGAAAACATACAATTAACGCATAAATGTGTATAAAAATGAAAAATTAATTATTTTTTTATATTTCCACTCTAGGTAGCTTAAGAGGGAATTTGTTTCAGAATATTAAATATTAATTGGATATTATTGTAGGATATTAAAAGGCTTAAGAAATCAGTGAGAGGGCTGAAGAATGAGATGTTAGGTTGAGTTTTAGAAACAACTACACAAATCACTCCAGGGAACCAGTATGTCAAGGAAGTTTCTTTTAAGATTATAAATTTGTAAATCCTAGAACCACATTTACATTATCACCAGGAACTACCAAAAATCAAAATCCACCATGATTAGGAATTCACATATTCACACGCCTATAGATGTTCGGGATACCACTACTGAAAAACTTATAGTTTTGTTCTTGTCTCCAGAACCACATCGTACCTACTACAACCTCAGCAAAACTGGTGTTTGTACCCTGTTTGTCTGCTTTCATGGAGCCAGTTACTGAACTATGGCACAACTTGTTGTGTTGCGTAAAACAGCAAATGCCTCAATATCTGTATTTGCCAGGTGAAGTAGCAAAAGAAGCCGCCATATGGCCTCCATCTCACTTCTGTCTTCCAATGCCTTGTGTGTGCACATGATCTGCCAAGTCTAAATCACTTCTAGAAATCTGAGCCAAATAAGTTTGGAAAATGCAGTTTTTACCTTTCCAGCCTCTGTATTATAGGAAAGCAAACTGGAGGAGACTGGAATGGATATTGAATGGATAGCATGGGACATACATTCTCTGTTATTAAAAATGGATTATATGTAACAATAACTTTATCATTTAGGTGCTAATATCTTTCAAATCTGTATTTCTCATCTATTTTTGTTTTTCCAAGCTCCCAGTCTTTGCCTCTGTAACAGAGTGTCGTCAGCTGACACGAAACAAAATACCACGTTAAAGCTGACTTAAATTATGTAGACGCATTATTACCTCGCAAAAAAAGAGCAATTTCAATGTTAGTGAAGTAGTTCAAACTTTTTATCAAAATCCTGAGTGCTTCCTTCTTTATGCTCCATCATCTCATCATCGAGTTTGATTCTGAGACTTGCCCCTCATAAGCAGAAGACCCAAGATGCATGTTGACATAGAGCTTGTTGCAAAGACAGAAATCGGGGGCAGCTTCTCCTCACCTAATTCTTTAGAGGGAGGAAAGTCTTCCTCTGAAACCCAGCAGCTCGCATTTGTTACAACTGAGTGAAATGCCAGGGTATTCTTAAAGAAACACTTGGAAAGCTACTACTACTAAATTTCTGCAGGAAAGAAAGACTTTACCCACAAGTGAGAAGGGCTTAGGAGTTTTAAGCAGGTATCTCCAAATGCACCAACCAGGTCTGATTTAATTTTCTTCCTTCTGCACCACACCTGCTCCTTTTCTTTATTATCTGTTTCCATGAGTGTTATCCTCCTCTCTTCAGTCTAAGTCATTTGCTCTACTACCTAAATTGAATTGGTTACCAAGTTCCATTTTGATTCTAACACTACATCTTAAATCCATTCCCTTCTTTTTATTTTCAGTGCCTCGGCTGTAGGCACTGAACCTCATCACTACATTTTTACAAAAATGTCCTACTCAGTCCCCATACAAGGGTCCTAATTCTCTTCAATGCCAGAATGATTTTATGAAATGCAAATTTCATTGTATCAATATGATTCCCCTACTTAAAGTTATTACTGGCTCCTTCTGGGTTTTAGCATGAAATACAGTTTAGCAATAACTTAGCATACAGTCCTTTATCTGGTTATTGCTAACTCTAGAACTTCATATCTTGTTGTTTTACCAAATGCAATTCAAACTTCAGCCATATGGGATTTAATAATACTGCCTATATTTTTCACCTCTATGGTTCTGAACATATTAATCACTCTTTATAAAACCTCTCTTCCCTGCTATCTTTCTTCTCTAATGTTATTTGTCCTCTAAGCCTCAACTAAATGCTCCTCCAAGAATTAGTTCCTGACCTACAAATAAAAATTAGGCACCCTGTTTTTCCACTGCATCCTAGGCATGTATTAGTCATATAGTTTATGATAGTCTCATGTAATTTTTATCTAAGTCTTCAGTATCTTTTTTTTAAATTTATTTACTTATTTATTATTTATTTTTGGCTGTGTTGGGTCTTCGTTTCTGTGCGAGGGCTTTCTCTAGTTGCAGCGAGCGGGGTCCACTCCTCATCGTGGTGCGCGGGCCTCTCACTGTCGTGGCCTCTCTTGTTGAGGAGCACAAGCTCCAGACGCACAGGCTCAGTAGTTGTGGCTCACGGGTCTAGTTGCTCCGTGGCATGTGGGATCTTCCCAGACTAGGGCTCGAACCCGTGTCCCTTGCATTGGCAGGTAGATTCTCAACCACTGTGCCACCAGGGAAGCCCTTCAGTATCATTGAGTAACCATTTTGGGAATTAGAATGGTATGTTTTTCTCATCCATGAAACCCTAATAAGTTAATTCAAAAAGTGTTTGTTGAGTGGCTACTCTATAGCATGCAATGTACCAGGTATGAAAAATTAAAAGGTAAGAGGTGGCTCCTGTTTTCAAGGACTTAAAAAAATACAAAGTGGAATTTAATACAGAAAGTCTCTCTCTCCCGTAGCACTAATCAGAACTTACCTCTGACAGACTGCACATTAATATTCACAAAGAGCACATCTCCTTTGCTTAACCCTGTATACCCACTGTCCACATAATGCCTAGTCCATAGGCATTTTAAAAAATATTTTAAATTAAAAAAAATTTTTTTAATTTAAATTAAAAAAATTTTTTAAATATTTAAAACATCTTTTTGAGATATAATTGGCACAAATAAACTGTGTATAATTAAAATGTACAATTTGATAAGTTTTGATGTGTGTACCATGAAATCATTAGAATCAAGATAATGAACATATCTATCACTCAAAATGTATCTCTTCCCTCCCCCCAAAAAAAGTATCCTTATGCCACTTTGTAATCGTTTCTTCCCACACGCATCCACACCTTGTCAATGCCCCACTACCACACATTTGTGTTCTGTCAATGTTAATTAGCTCACATTTTCTAGAATTTTAATAAATGTGATCATATAATATGGACTCTTTTATGTCTCTGCTTTATTACACACAGCATAATTATTTTAAAATAGTTCTTTTTACTGTCAAATAGTATTCTATTTGTGAATTTACCATAATTGTTTACCTAGCCTTCCATTAACAGACATTTGGGCTATTTCCAGTTTTTGGTTATTACAAATAAAGCTGCTATGATTTGCTTATTACAAATAAAGCTGCTATGAACATTCATGTACCAGTATTGGTATGGACAAATGCTTTGTTCTTTCTTGGATAAGTACCTTGATTGGAATGGCTAAGTCATATGCAGGCATAAGTTTAACTTTTAAAGAAATTGTCAAACTATTTTCCAAAGCCATCATATCATTTTATATTCTCACCAACAATGTATAGGAATTCCATTTTCTCCATGTCCTTGCAATATTTGATATGTTCAGACTTTAATTTTAAATATTCTTAGAGGTGGGTAGTGGTATATCATCATGGTTTTAACTTTCATTTTTCTAATTACTAATGATGTTGAGCATTTTCCATGTGCTTATTTGCCATCAGTATATCCTCTCTAGTGAATTATCTGTTCAAGCCTTTTGTCCATCTTTTTATTGGGTTTATTGTTTTCTCACTGTTGCATGTAGAGAGTTTTTGAAATATATTTTGGATATAAGTCCATTGTTGGATATGTGACTTGAAAATGTTTTCTTTCTAGCTTTGAAGTTTTAAATAAAGTCAAAATAAATTAAAACAACATTTTTTGTTTTTCCAAGTGGAATCCCACTTCTCACCAAAATGAAGTAGCAGAGACCAGATTTGTTCTCCTATGTGAAATAGTAAAAAGAAAAGCAAAGGAAATGAAAAAAAAACAACACAAAATAATGAGGCAACAGCTTCAAGAGAGCATTAGTAAATGCCTTGAACAACATTTCAAGTAAAAAAATAAATTAGGTGAACCCTATGATTGTCTAGCTTACTGCTATAGAGGAGTTTCTAGGCCACAGATCAGAGAAGGAGAACCAGGTAGAGACCAGCAGATTCCATGAACTGAGCAGAGAGATGAGAGGGCAGGATGAACCAAGAAACTAGAACTAAGAGAACCGGAGAGGAGAGACCTTCAAACTCTGGAGATCTGTAAAGGCTCCCTTTTGAATATTTTGCTGAAGGTTCATCAGCATGTCCATTTGAGGAAACTAATCAAAGCCGGGGAAAAAAATAAACAAACACGCAAAACAAACAAATGGAGCAGAAGCTGGTTCTCATACAGGACTGGAAAATCTCATAATTAGGTGGATGATACACGTTTCATATATATATAAATTTATATATTTATATATATAAATTATTCATATATATATGAATAATTAGTCCTAGATTGAGCACTATTCCTATCCCACGTAAAATGTCTTAGAAACAAAGCCAGGAATGATCAAAATGCTTCTCAGTAACTTAACTACATCCTAAAACAAAGCTCAAGAATATTTATAGGAATACAAATATACCCAATATCCAGCAGGTAGAATAAGAATGTCTCACATCTAATAAAAAATAACAGCCATGCAAAATACAGGAAAATATGATATATAATGAGGATAAAAATCAATCAATTGAAACCAATCTAGAAGCGATATGTGTCAAAACTGGAGAAAAAGAGAATTTAAAGTATTTATTATAACTGTGTTCCACATGCTTTCCAAAGTTAAAAATGAAATCTACAGTTTTTAAGATGAGAAATACACTGGGTGGGATTAAGAGCAAATTAGACACTGTGAAAAAAAGAATTAGTTGACTTGTGGATGTAACAACAGAAACCATGTGAAAATGAGGGGGAAAAAGAAGAAAAGAAAAATAATGAACAGAGAATCAGTGATCTGTTGGAAAATTTCAAGCATTCTAATATATTTGAATTTGGAGTTTCCAAAGGATAGGAAAGACAAAAGAGTCAGAAAAAATATTTGAAAAGAATACTGACCAAATATTTTATAAATGTGAAAAAACAAAACCTAAAAACCCACAATAAGGGCTTCCCTGGTAGCGCAGTGGTTGAGAGTCCACCTGCCGATGCAGGGGACATAGGTTCGTGCCTCGGTCCAGGAAGATCCCACATGCCGCAGAGCGGCTAGGCCCATGAGCCATGGCCGCTGAGCCTGAGCGTCCGGAGCCTGTGCTCTGCGACGGAAGAGGCCACAACAGTGAGAGGTCCACGAACAGCAAAAAAAAAAAAAAACCCACAATAAGTTCAACATACTCCAAGTACAAACAACATGAAAGAAACTATAACAAAGCACATGGTCATAAAATTCCTCAAAACCAATTCTAAAGAAGAAATTGTATAAGGAGTATGAAGAACAAAAATACATTCTGAACAGAGGGATGGCTACAGATTTATCATTGGAAACAATACAACTGAAAAGTGGGTACTACAGTATATTTAAGGTATCAAGAAACTATCAACCCAGAATCCTATACCCAGTAATATGCCTTCAAAATAAAGTTAAAATAGAGATTTTCTTTAAGACATATAAAAGCTGAAAAAGTCATCACCAGCAGGCCCACCATACAGGAGTTCTTTGGGAAAAGGAAAATGATCCAGATTAAAATTTAAATCATAAGAAATTAAAATTTTTCTTGTCTACAAAAAAGAAAATTGAAGAGTACCAGAAATGGTAACTTCAGGGGTAAATATACAAGATGATTTTTTATTAATCTTCTTAAAATTCCATTGTATGTGTATGTATGTATGTGTATATATATATATATATATATACACACACACACACACACACACACACACACACAATGGAATATTACTCAGCCATTAGAAGAATAAAATATTGCCATTTGCCGCAACATGGATTGACCTAGAGAATATCATACTAAGTGAAGTAAGTCAGACAGAGAAAGACAAATAAATACATGATATCACTTATAAATGAAATCTAAAAAAATAATACAAATGAACTTATTTACAAAACAGAAACAGACTCAGAGACATAGAAGACAAACTTATGGTTACCAAAGGGGAAAGGGAGGGGGGAGGGATAAATTAGGAGTACGGGATTAGCAGATACCTACTACTATACATAAAATAGGTAAGCATTAAGGATTTCCTATATAACACAGGGAACTATATTCAATATCTTGTAATAACCTATAACAGGAAATAATCTGAAATCTATATATATAACTGAATCACTTTCCTGTATACCTAAAACTAACACAATATTGTAAATCAACTATACTTCAATAAAAAATGTTATTACAAGGTAATGTATTTCCTCATGCTATAAAATATATCCTTGTTGCTTATCTATTTTATACATAGAAGTTTTATTTCTTAAACTCATATGCCTATATTGCCCCTCCCGCCATCCCTCTCCCCACTGATAACCACTGATTTGCTTTGTTTCTGTTTTGCTGTATAATATATTCATGTTTTACTTCTTAGATTCCACATATAAGTGATATCATACAGTATTGATCTTTCTCTGTCTGACTTATATTACTAAGCATAATATTTCCTACACCCATACACATGCTGCAAATGGCAGAATTTCATTCTTAGTTTTACAGCTAAGTACTATTCCATTGTACACATAGAGCACATCTGCTTTATCCATTCATCTGTTGATGGACACTTGGGTTGCTTCCATATATTGGCTATTATAAAGAATGCTGCTATGAACACTGGGATACATGTATCTTTCAAATTAGTATTTTTATTTTTTCAAAATATATACCAATGAGTGGAATTACTGAATCATATGGTATTTCTATTTTTAGTTTTTTGAGGAACCTCCATAGCAGCTGTGCCAATTTACATTTCCACCAATAGGATACAAGCGTTCACTTTTCTTCACATCCTCTCCAACATTTGTTATTTGTATTGATGATAGCCATTCTGACAAGTGTGAAGTGATACCACATTGTGGTTTTAATTTGCACTTCTCTGGTGATTAGTGATATTGAATAACTTTTCATGTGCTTGCTAGCCATCTATATGTCCCCTTTGGAAAATGTCTATTCAGGTATTCTGCCCATTTTTTAAGTGGGTTGGTTTTGTTGTTTGTTTGTTTCTGATATTGAGTTGTATGAGCTGTTTATAGATTTTGTTTGTTAACTCTTGTCAGTCATATTATTTTCAAATATTTTCTCCCATTCTGTGGATTCTCTTTTTGTTTTGTTGATGGTTTCTTTTGCTGTATAAAAGCTTTGAAATTTAATTAGTTCTCACTTGTTTATTTTTGCTTTGTTTACTTTGCCTTAGGAGCCATTCAAAAAATATCACTACAGTTTATGTCAAAAAGTATTCTATGCCCTCCTCTAGTTTTATGGTTTCAGATCTTAAATTTGGGTCTTTAATCCATTTGAGTTTTCATATGTTGTGTAAGGAAATGTTCTAATCTCATTATTTTACACTTATATGTCCAGTTTCCCCTGCACCACTCAAGAGACTGTCTTTTCTCCACTGTATATTCTTGCCTCCTTTGTTGTAGATTAATTGACTATAGGTGTGTGGGTTGATTTCTGGGTTCTCTATTCAGTTCCATTGATCTAAGTGTTTGCTTTTGTGCCAGTACCATGCTGTTTTGATGACTACAGCTTTGTAGTATAGTCTGAGGTCTGGGAAGGTGATAGCTTGACCTGTTTTTTGTTTGTTTGTTTGCTTTTCTCAAGATTGCTTTGGCAATTCAGGGTCTTTTGTGGTTCCATATAAATTTTAGGATTATTTGCTCTAGTTCTGTGAAAAATGTCATGGGTATTTTGACAGGGATTGCATTAAATCTGTAGATTGCTTTGATTGATATGGCCATTTTAACAATTCTTCCAATCCAAAAGCACATTATAACTTTCCATTTCTTTGTATCATCTTCAATTTTCTTCATCAGTGTTTCACAGTTTTCAGAATATAGGTTTTCATCTCCTTGGTTAAGTTTATTCCTAGGCATTTTACTCTTTTTGATGTGATTTTAAACAGAACTATTTTTTTTTTTTTTTTACTTTGCCTTTCTGCTATTTCATTATTAGTGTATAGAAAAACAACAGGTGTCTGTATATTAATCTTGTATCTTGCAAACTTTCTGAAATCATTTATTCTAATAGTTTTTGGGGGGAGACTTTAGAGTTTTCTATATGAAGTATCATGTCATCTGCAAAAAGTGACAGTTTTACTGCTTCCCTTTCAATTTGGATGCCTTTTATTTCTTTTTCTTGTCTGATTGCTGTGGCTAGAACTTCCAATACTATGTTGAATAGAAATGATGATAGTGGGCATCCTTGTCTTGTTCCTATATTTAAAGGAAAGGCTTTCAGCTTTTCACCATTGAGTATGATATTAACTGTGGGATTTTCATAAATAGCCTTTATTATGTTGAGATATGTTCCTTTTATAGCCACTTTGATGAGAGTTTTTATTATGAATGGATGTTGAATATTGTCAAACGCTTTTCTGCATCTATTGAGATGCTCGTGATTTTTGTCCTTCCTTTTGTCAATGTGGTGAATCATATTGAGTGATTTGTGAATATTGAACTATCCATGTGTCCGTGGAATAAATCCAACTTGATCATGGTGTAGGATCCTTTTTATATATTGTTAGATTTGGTTTGGTCATATTTTGTTGAGGATTTTTGCATCTATAGTCATCAGAGATATTGACCTATAACTTTCCTTTCTTTTTTTTTTTTCTTTTGGTAGTGTATTTGTCTGGTTTTGGTATCAGAGTAATGGTGCCTCATAGAATGAATTTGGCAGTGTTCCCTCCTCTTTCAGTTTTTGGAATAGGTTGAGAAGGATAGGCATTAGCTCTTCTTTCTATGTTTGGTAGAATTTCACTGTGAAGCTATCTGATCCTGGACTTCTGTTTGCTGGGTTTTTTTTTTTTTTGTTTTGTTTTTTATTACAAATTGAATTTCACTAATAGTAATCAGTTACTTCAAATTGTATGTTTCTTCTTCATTCAGTTTTGGTAGGTTGTATGTTTCTAGAAATTTGTCCATTTCTTCTAGGTTGTCCAATTTGTTGGCATATAACTGTTCATAGTATGATTTTTTTATATCTCATGATTTTTTGTATCTCTGTGGTATCAATTGTTATGTCTCCTTTCATTTCTTATTTTGTTTATTTGGATCCTCTCTCTTTTCTTCTTGGTAAGCCTGGCTAAATGTTTATCAATTTTGTTGGTCTTTTCAAGAACAAACTCTTGGTTTTGTGATCTTTCCTATTGTTTTTCTGACCTCTATTTTATTTATTTCCTCCTCCTCTGCTAATTTTGAGCTTTGTTTTTTCTTCTTTGTCTAATTCCTTTAGGTGGTAGGTTGGGTCATTTATTTGAGAATTTTCTTGATCCTTGATTCTGTATCACTATAAACTTTCCTCCTAGAACTGCTTTTCTGCATCTCATGGCTTTGGAGTGTTGTTTCCATTTTTATTTGCCTGGAGGTATTTTCTGATTTCCTCTTTGATTTCTTCATAAACCTACTTTTTTTTAGTAGCATGTTGCTTAGTCTTCATGTATTTGTTCTTTTCCTATTTTCCTTTCTGTAATTGATTTCTTGTTTCATATTACTGTGGTTGGAAAACATGCTGGATATAATTTATATCCTCTTATATTTGTTGGTATTTGTGTTGTGGTCTAGCGTGTGATCTATTCTAAAGAACATTTTATGTCACTTAAAAGGAATGTGTATTCTGATGTTTGGGGATGTAATGTCATGCAGATATCTATTAACTCCAGCTATTCATCTATTATGTCATTTAAGACCAGCGGCTGGGTGCGCACCTAGGTGGTCACAGGAAACCTGACAGTCGCTAGAGCAGACCTCTCTTTGCCCTGCCTTGGGAGCAAACTAGCACATGTGTGCTCCTCAGGAACAGAGTCCAGGCTTCCCACAGCTCTCCTGTTAGTCCCATCAGTCCTCCAACCGGCCAATGGGGCTCATCACCACCATATTGGACCCCAGGACTAGAGCACCCAGTCTGTGGTTCTCACTGCTCAGTCCCCAGGGTGGGTGTCTGCCTGTGTACTTTTCCTTTTCCTCTGAGCCCCCTCCCCGGGACACAGGGCCCAACCCTATTACTGTTCTTCCCTTCCTACCCTATTATGTGTACATCTTTATTACAGTCTGGGTTGTACAGAAGTCCTCCTGCCATTTTCCAGTTACTTTTTAATAAGAATTGTTCCACATGTAAATATATTTTTGATGTGTTCCTGGGTGTAGGTGAGCTACACATCATCTTACTCCACCATCTTGATCTATCTCCCCCCACATACAACTAACTATTTTACAAAGAACGAAATGTCTCAAATCAATGATTTAACCAGAAACTAGGTAAAGATGTACAAATTAAAGCCAAAGTAAGCAGAAGAAAGAAAGTAATAAAGATCAGAGCAAATATAAATAAAATGAAAAAATAACAATAGAGAAAATCAATAAAACCATAAGATAGTTCTTGAGAATATTAATAAAATTGATGACTCTCAAGCCAAGATGATCAAAGAAAAAAAAAGAACAATAATTTAATAATATCAGGAAGAAGAGAGGTAATACAACTACTGATTCTATAGATATTAAAAGGATAATAAGGGGCTTCCCTGGTGGTGCAGTGATTGAGAGTCTGCCTGCCAGTGCAGGGGACATGGGTTTGTGCCCCGGTCCAGGAAGATCCCACATGTCGCAGAGCAGCTGGGCCCGTGAGCCATGGCCGCTGAGCCTGCGCGTCTGGAGCCTGTGCTCTGCAATGGGAGAGGCCACAACAGTGAGAGGCCCGTGTACCGAAAAAAAAAAAAAGGATAATAAGGAGATATGAACAAATTTAGGTCAGTAAATCTGATCAGATATGTAAAGAAGGAAAAGATAAATGAGTACTTTAACTTTCAAGAACTTTATATTACTTCATTTATGCTTTTTTATCTCTGGAAAGAAAAGGGTTAACTTCAGCTTATAACCCACTATCCACTCCTTTTCTACATGAGAGATACCTAATGATCTTGACCAGACTTTCTTATAAACATGTTAATATCATTTGTGGGAAGGACAGGGAGGCCCCTATCTAAAAATGCTTTTTAGCAGGCTATATCTGGTCTGTCTAGATCACTTATTACAAATAAACCTATATATTTTATGGTTTTTGCATAGCTAGCTGGGAAATGAGAAGTAAAATATATTGTTCTATATATGTAACAAATGAATTAGAGACACAGGACTCCCCAATACAAAAGTGCTTCCTTTGTAGACAGTGTTCCTGCACACAGTGTTTACAATATGTCTCTTCATCTGAATCCAAAAACAACCTGTAATATAGGAGGAAGGGACATTTTTTGGAAAACTGTGTTTGATGGATGGGGCTTCTACAGAAAATTTTTATAACTGTTATTTGGTTCTATCTTGTATACTTGAACTCATTAGTAAAGTCTGATATGGAGTAAGAAGTATAACTTGCATAAATCAACTTGATAACTCAATCCTTTGTATCAATAGTAACACGACTTCACCTTGCCTACTATAGTTTTAATGTGCAGAATATATTGACAAATCTTCAGTATTGATTGCTTATAACCTGAGATAGAAGAGCATCTACTTTTTTGCTCAGTGTGATAGATGCTAGACATCCATATATGTACAGATGCTAGACATCCATATATGTACAGACACATTTAACCTATAATATAAAAATATATAATATAAACATTTTATAGTATTTTACATATAATTTACAACAATGTCTTTACACAGAGTAATGTTTTATACTCTGATATATATGACACTAACATATTTAATATGGTTAAAATTTTATATATATAAAAATTTCTAACCTTATAATTATTTCTGTATTAAGTAATTTATACTTAGCACACTAGCTGTCTAAACTTACTATTATTCTGTGGTACTTGTTTTAGTGTACGAGGAATTCTTTTCTCTCTTTTTTCCCCCATGCCCTTTTAATAGAAAGTTCCAATACCTGGGATTCTAGGAATTTTCTGTCATTTTGGTTCAATGCTATTCTGGATTCAGATGTAACAGTGTGAAGTTTGATGCTGTTTGAAGAAGCTGGGGTTCGTCTTGTGTGATGCTTTGAAAATGAGAAGAAAGGGCTTTCCTATATTTGGAAGTGTCCTGGCAATGAGCAAAGGTTAAGGAAAATCACTGCAGAATGCTGTTTGTTCAATTTGAAAAGCAGTCTGCTATTTTACGGGCCATTTTTATTCTTTGACTAGCTTCCCTGGAGAGATTCAAATAAAGAGGTTTGAAATATACCAGGCTGAAAGGCTGAATATGTCAAGAGTATGGATCACTGAAGCAAGTTCTTCATCTTGCAGCTTAATTTTCTGTCTGGAGCACTTAACAAATGAATGGAGACATTCGTGGTTACTGCTGATGCCTCAGATTTCAGGAACATCAATGAGTCTCCAAGGGGTTCAAAATATTTCACCACATTGAACATCAGTGGGGAAGCTTCTCTTTAGCAGAACCCATGCTACAAACCTTACCAAATTTCCAAATTTCTCCTTTCAATAATATATACTTTGTTACACTACACAGCATAGGTCAAGGTAAAAAATATTGTAGACAGATTTTGTTTATTATTTTATGTCACGGAAAAAAGCAGTTTCCCTGTGGCATAAATAACTGTGCTTAAAAATAGGCAATATTGAGCTGTGTATCCTTTGAATATTTCTACTTCTATATTATTTTATGTCATTAATCCTCCTGTGGTTTCAAGCAGAAAGCATAAATGCTGAACTCTGTCGTGCTTCGCATTTGAGGTGCTTCAGTAAATATGTGCTATAATCATGTAAAGATTCAAAATTCTTCTTATGCAAATTTTATTGACTGACAAATGAATGTACTTTCCAACTCTACCAGAAAGACCCTGGAATGGATAGTGAATTTGAAGTTCAATGTAAGAAATTAAAAGAATATTTCTAGGAGCTTGCTATTTGAGAAAAAACTTTTGGCTTGCTACAGGGCCCCAGGACACCAGGTGACCATGTGACCTAAGCTGCCTCACTTGAATAAGATTTATCTGGTAAACCTCACCCAAGGTGAGGTTTGCCCATCAGGCCTCTGTCATCATGCAGGGACAGGAATGGGTCCAAGCATATCCCAAAGGCACAAATAAAGTAAAATCCAACTTCTCTCACACTCCGTACACATCTATATCTTCAGGCCATAAATATGACTTCATGGAGAGATTTCTATACCAGTTCAAAGAGGAGGAAATAGTTTAAGCCTGGCTTGCCAATTATTTTGCAGGATAACTGCAAACCAGCTATGAATGAACTGCTGCAGCAATGCCTTTCCCATCTAGGAATGTCTCTTGAGGACAGTGGAGAGAGCCAATCTTCCACACAGCCATTTTGCCCACTTATCCTATAAAGATGGATTGCTTATCAAGAGGATATATTATGGTTTAAGCTTGGTGTCTAAGGTTTTGACAAGATGAGTCAAATAGTGAGGGACTTGGAAACAACAAGATTGGACTTCGATGACAAGGAGGTTTTAGAAAGAAGTATGACCCTGTATTTTCTAAATGAGTCTTGCCTCTGGTTTTCATACTTATGTGAGTGCCACTATCCTTGAACACACTGAATGCCTAATACCACATATTCTCTAATAAAACATTTCGAATTTTCTAATCACTCTCATAAAAATCGTGATTTGAATGACATATTATGTGATACCCTATTTAGTAAACACATTTCTAGATGCGCCTAGGAAACATTTTACATACTATATAGAGGAGTAAGTTTTAGTGGAAGTCTGATGTAAACTTATATAGCCTAAATTATGGCTCTCATTCCTCAAAATTAATGTTTGGCTTATCTTACCTGGAATAGAACCCTGACGAACAACACACAACTAACTGGTAAAGAGTACGTACAAAGAACAGTAAAGAACAGAGTTATAAATCAGTGCTACTGCCCTGTCACCAGTAGCAGGAATAACTATCCTTCATCAGTCTTCCACCTTGCTATGTCACAAACATATCTACGTTTTAACTAACTTATTTTCCTGTCAGTATTGTATAAAGACAATGTTTAATGGTGGATCTCTTTACAAATTACTCCATAAACTACATAATAGTTAGAAGTACTGTTAACAAAACCAGAGGAGATGTCAACACCGTGGACCTGGAGTGGGACAAAGAAATGAATTTCTTTAGCTGTCCTTGGAAAGGATGTTTGCGTTATCTTTGTGGGAGCCTTGTTTTTATTGCTGTTTTTGTTATTTGAAGAGGTAATGGTGAAAGAATATATATATGAATAAATGTTACCACTCTAGAAAGGTGGACATTTTTTTTTTATCTGAAATACGTTCGTTCTCACTTTGTATAGAGTGGGGGTAACCTATTGAGATGTCTGCCTCTCAGTATGAAAGTAGCCTTTATGGAGCAGCACCTGATCTAGCTTGGCAATAGTTGCTCCAACTCAGGTTTGTGAATCTTGAAGAAGTTATGGACTCATATAACAAATGGATATGCATTTTAAATTGTAATATACTCCCTAGCAGCAGTATACAGCACCAGAATCTTCACTGGTGGTGACAACAGCAAATCGCCTTTCTAACCAGGGTATTCCTGTGGCCTGATCTTGGTCGCTGCTCCTCCAATTTCAGTTTCCCATGGATTCTTTGAATTGCCAGATATTCCTTCAATAAATCTCTTTTCTTCTTAAATTAGCCAGAATCAATTACTTTTTGTTTACAATCAAGAAACCTGGGGCTACCCTGGTGGCACAGTGGTTGAGAGTCCACCTGCCTTTGCAGGGGACCGCGGGTTCGTGCCCCAGTCCGGGAAGATCCCACATGCCGCGGAGCGGCTGGGCCCGTGAGCCATGGCTGCTGAGCCTGCGCGCCTGGAGCCTGTGCTCCGCAATGGGAGGAGCCGCGACGGTGAGAGGCCCGCGTACCGCAAAAAATAAAAAACAAAACCTGACTGATACACATGTACTTTAAACATAATAAAAATACTGACATATAAACTTCTTTATTATAAACAAAAATTTCACGTAGCTTTAATATAGTAGCTTATGTGCAACAAGATCTAATGCTTTTAGCTGATCCAATAATTAATGCAAATAAAAAATGTAATGTATCTTCCAGAAAGTCTAGTGAAAATATAAGGTATGTTAATATATGTTAATAGTACTACCAAGCTTTCAGGATTAGAGATTAGAAGTTATAGGCCTTATGATTTCAGCTAACTACCATACAGACCATTTAATAAGTTTTTTTTAAAAAATGGAATTGTCTCACTTGGGAGACTGTATAGTGAAATGAGACTTTATCCTAGACCTTATTCTCACATCGAACACTTATTGCCCATGTGATTTTCAGCAAATAACTTCCCTAAGATATAGTACCTTCATTCATATAATTAAGAACTATAAGACCAAAATCACTCTGGCCATTTTATTGGTTTCCCCATTTATGAATTAAATAAATCTTTGACACACGCTCACTCTATTTATTTGTGTAAGAGGTTTTAAAAATTTTTTTTAATTAATTTATTTGTTTTGTCTTTGGCTGCCTTGGGTCTTTGTCGCTGCTTGCTTTTGTTGGCTGCTGGCCTTTTCTCTAGTTGTGGCGAGCGGGGGCTACTCTTTGTTGTGGTGCACGAGCTTTTCATTGTCGTGGCTTCTCTTGTTGCGGAGCATGGGTTCTAGGCACATGCACTTCAGCACTGTGGCACACAGGCTCAGTAGTTGTGGCTCGCGGGCTCTAGAGCTCAGGCTCAGTAGTTATGGTACACAGGCTTAGATGCTCCGCGGCATGTGGGATCTTCCTGGACCAGGGCTCAAACCTGTGTCCCCTGCATTGGCAGGCAGATTCTTAGCCACTGCACCACCAGGGAAGCCACTAGAGCTTTTAACTTTGAAAACTAATAAGTAAAGGATAATGTTAAATTATCCTTTAACATAAGATGTCCAAGTGGGATCACCTTCTGAAGACAATTAAACCGTGTAGCCTCCAAAAGTACACCTCACACCCTGTTTAGGCATGTATTTTCTTGGTTCCCAGAGTAAGCCACAAGGAGCAAAAGAATTTTACTTCTGCTGCCTCTCTGATTCTCTCCATTTGTTCTTCTGATTCTTTGTTTTCATTTGTTCATTTTTGCAGGCCTAGTTTTGATTCTTGTTTAAACATGGCTTTCTCATTGGTGGCAGCAGATTTTGGGAATTAAGATTTCATTTTCTGATCATTTGATGATTTCTGTTGAGTAAAAGCAAGGACCTATACTTTGTCAGGTGAGAGATGACTAATGATTTATTTTGTTAATCTTTTTGTGGTCTGCTTATTGTATGTGCAATAGATCACCTCCAAAGATGGTCACCAAGAATTCTCCCATCCTTGTATTTTCATAACACTTCTTTCTTCAATAGGTGGACTCCTTTTAACACTTTTTGAATCTGTGCTGGCCTGGTGACTTGCTTTAACCAATACCATGTAGAAGAGTGAAAATGTACCAATTCCGGGCCAAGCCCACGTGATGTTGGACAGCTTCCACTTTTGCTATCTTGATACTACAGGGGAACATTTAGCGTCAATTATCCTGCTAGAGAGAAGATAGCAAACCACATATGTTCCAGCCATCCCAACTCAGACACCAGACATGCAAGTGAAACCATCTTGTATATTCAAGCAGCACCCAAATTTCCCACTATCTAAAACCCAATGATTGACTCCAGACAACCCCAATGGAGCAGAATGACAAACCCACTAAGCCCAACTAAAGCAAAGAATTGTGAGCAACGATAAACCATTGCTATGTTAAGTCATTAAGTTTGGGGCAGTTTGTAACATAGGAACAAAAATTAATACACTTAACCCTTATTAAGAAATGTAAAAGATTTAAGACACTCTCAACCTAGACATTCTCGCTAGATGAAAAGATTTCTGTGAATTGTCATGGAATTGTTCTATGAAAGCTCACATCCCCCAAGTAAAAAGAAGTCTGCTCAGGAAGGATGATAGATGTGGTATTTAGGTCATGGAGTGAAACACAGTAACAGTCATATAGGAATATCCACAAGTTGTTTGTTTCTTTTTAATGCCCCACTATTACTGGTTGAATGTGTGTGTGTATGGGGGGGTGGGGGGAGTGGCCATATGTCTCTGGTAGTTCATAAATCTTCATCAGAGTAAAATAGAGTCCTCAAGATAATTTTATATATATATACTTCTTCCTATTTAATATTATAATTATACAGTTGGATTATGTTAAAAACCATAATATTATAATTATACATTTTGCCTATTTCAGAAAGAATGAAAGGAAGTATATGGCTGCAGAGGGTTTTATTATATGGACCCATGAACTTTACAGGTCAGCTAAAACACTTACATATGACAAATAGTTCCCAAATAACTACCTTACAGATTTTTTTGAAAAAACAAGTTAGCTACCTTGGTCAAAAGTTATAATATGAGGGGTTGAGAAAAGGAGAATAGTAAGGAGTGAATATACAAAGGATAATGAAGGCACTACTGACATTAATACCATAATGTGAATATGGAAATTTTGTTATTATTAACACATTATTTCCTTCCTTTTCTTGATAATCTATTTTTTATTTCATAGTCTTAATAATTTTTATTAAATCTTTTCTATTTATATTTGAACAGCTGAATTATATTCAACACAATATAAAATATACAATATAATATAAAAGTAGGTACAATGTCTTCCTTGGATTTTATAAAAATGTTTTTTTCATTTCTAATTTGATTTTTGATCTTTTAAAAAAAGGAGGGAAATTAGGTTTCTATACCTTTGTTTTTGAACGTTAAAACAGGTATTTTTCACGAATTCACACATGGAAAAATTAAGCCCAAAACAATTGTCAATTAATAAATTTTTCATTTGAAATCTTAAGTAGTACTATTTTGAAAAATTAAATTTATCCTCAATTCACTGTGGATATTAGTGATATCAAATGTCTGATAAACACAATTTCTGCATAATAAGGTTATCAACTTTGTATGATTCTGATGTACCAATAGAACGTGTTTTTACACCTGTCAGTTTTTAATAAAATTTGCCTTTTCTCCGGTACTGATGGACCTAGTGGCAGAGCAGGAACAAAGACACGGACATACAGAACAGACTTGAGGATACAGGGTGGAGGGAGGGTGGGGGAGGGGAAGCTGGGATGAAGTGTGAGAGTAGCATTGACATATATAAACTACCAAACGTAGTATGGATAGCTAGTCGGAAGCTGCTGCATAGCACAGGGAGATCAACTAGATGATTGTGTCCACCTAGAGGGGTGGGATAGGGAGGGTGGGAGGGAGGCTCAAGAGGAAAGAGACATGGAGATATATGTATACATATAGCTGATTCACTTTGTTGTACAGCAGAAACTAACACAACATTGTAACGCAATTATACTCCAATAAAGATGTGGAAAAAAAAATTTGCCTTTTCTCCGGAGCTGTGATAAACATGTAATATTACAGTTGAAAAGCTACTTATTTCACATTCATTGTGGATTACTTTCCTTTATAAATAATGTATCAATTTCTTTACAATACTTAATTCTCATTATAGTTCGTGTGATATACGTTTCTTTCTATGTCTTTAATCAGATATCAATAATGAGCACGAGCTTTGATCACAAAAATAGACATTTTTTTAATGTGGAATACAATGGCATTTCCACAGGGAGGCATCAGTCTTCTGAACTGCTTGTATGATTGCTGTATCCCTAAACCAGAAAAACATCTGGCAAATAAGCCATTGTTGCAGTACTAAATTTGAAAGTTTTTGTTTCTTAAGTTTCTTTCCATTCTGATTTTGAAAGATCATTACTGTCTGTGAAAGGAAAAACTATTACTATTACCAAAACATGATTACACACTGTGAATTTTTAAAATATTGGCCACAAAACTCAACATGAGTGTAGATGCCTATACTATTAGAGTAGTTATATTAGGTTTTGCTTTTCCAGCTTTTGCTAAAATATCTTCACACCCACCACTTTAATTTTAGGTTATGCCAATGAGACATTCTTTCTCAAAGGCTGAAATTCTCATTTGGCTATATTTTACCCACACTGAAAACTAACAAAATATTAACAAATGTTCTGCTAAAACAATAAATGCATATTCATACATTCAAATTAGTAGTGTTTGTTGTGGTTATATTACATTTGTGTGCAAATGTATGATATAACATTTATCTTTACTGTGTATTTTTATATATCTATTATTTATCTATATCCATATTTATAGACACACAGACACACAAACACACAGTATTCCTTTCTATGTATATAATGAAATTAGGAAATATAAGAAGACATTCAATTAGACTGCAAAACTATCCTTAGGTTCCATTATTAATCATTATTTAACAACCATTTCTTTAAACACATATATTAAAATATATAATATACATATTAATATATTTTTAATATTCTTACTAAGCATGCTAGACATAAGCAAGTTGCTTAGAATCATAGCTGTGACCAAAGAATTATTTTTCTGTTTTTTGGTAACATAGTCTCCAATGACTCTACTATTAGTTCCACTGGGACCAATTTAAAACTACACAGCCCAGTTCTCATGGATTGAATAAGGCAATGTATCATTGTTTAAGTGTGCTACTCAAAAATTTGGAACCCAGAGAGAAAACACAGGGAGACTGAGTAACAACCAACTCCCCAACCAATACTCTTTTTACAAAGTTTTAGAAACAATTTCTTACATCTAATTTATTTATAATGCTTAAGGTATTAAAAAACAGGGATTCAGAAATTCAATTTATATTCTTTACATTTTTTCCCCTAGGGAAAATACTCAGTATTTGCACCAAGACAGATATTCTACTACAGCAAACCCAAAGAAAAGGAAAGAGAGATTATGGTATATTCAAAAGCAAGTCCTAGCATATGCAAGTTATTCTGTTAGCTGCTTTATATACATAAGACCCTAAAGGCTCACAACAAAACTATGAATTTAGGTATTATTCCTATTTGATGGAAGAAGCTGTGATTCCAATTCTTTCCATCTGACTCCAAAAATCACAATATCCTAATGAACTTAACTTGCTCATTCCTACCTATCCATATCTTAGTACAATTATTGCCTTATGCAATTTACATGCATGCACTCTTTACATACTTAACAATTATTTACTGACTGCTTAATAAATGTTAAAATTCACTTTACCCAGAACTTCATGCAGCCACCTCCTCTGCACTGTCCTTGCAGAAATATTACTCCAATATCATTCTCTGTCCCGTTTAATTTTGTTCACAGAACTAACTGCTTTCTGGAGTTATCATATTTATGTTCTGTATTTGTTTCATTTTATTGCATTCATTGCATGTCCTCCACAATAGATTTTAGGCAACCTGACAACACAGGGACATGTATAATTCACTGCTGTCTATACAGTGCTTGGAACAAGGTAACTATTAATGAAATACTTGGTGCCCAACAGGATGGATAGAAACATGTATAAATGAGTCTTAGGGACTGTGATAAATGAAGTTAGATTGTCTTTTACTCTGTAATGGTGCCTTGCTACCAGCTGGTAGACAGCAATTCTCAGGAGCTCAAATTGCGTAAACCCAGAAAGTTTTCAATTAAAGGTCACCATCTGGAATGAGATCCACATATACTTAGTTCCAAAACACTGGTTTAGGGGGAATTATTACATTCCGAAGCTTTTCACTAATTCTCAAAATTGTTTATTTTGCTTACCAAAAATTAAATGTTTTCACTGGGGACTTACAAAGGTCAATAACTCCATCTTATCTTAATTCAAGATTTTATTAAAACCCAAACTTGCTTTGACTATAAATAACAAAATTATGTATTAATGAAAACACATTGATCTTAAAAAATGGTAATGAAATTTAAAAATCTATCTAGTTTTATTAATCATTTCTAATGATCATATGAGTAAGCAAAATTAAATCATTTAATGAAATAAAAACATGCAAGGCCTGTTTCTTTTTTTGTATGTTTTGCTTTATTTTACTTTATTTATATATTTATACAGCAGGTTCTTATCACTCAGCTATTTTATACGTTAGTGTATATATGTCAATCCCAATCTCCTAATTTATCCCACCACCACCATCACCACCATCCGTGCTCACTCTCCCCGCTTGATGTCCACACGTTTGTTCTCTACATCTGTGTCTCTATTTCTGCTCTGCAAACCAGTTCATCTGTACCATTTTTCTAGATTCCACATATATGCGTTTATATATGATATTTGTTTTTCTCCTTCTGACTTACTTCACTCTGTATGACAGTCTCTAGATCCATCCATGTCTCTACAAATGACCCAATTTTGTTCCTTTTTAATGGCTGAGTAATATTCCATTGTATATATGTACAACGGTTTCTTTATCCATTTGTCTCTTGTTGGGCATTTAGGTTGCTTCCATGACCTGGCTATTGTAAAGAGTGCTGCAATGAACATTGGGGTGCATGTGTCTTTTTGAATTATGGTTTTCTCTGGGTATACGCCCAGTAATGGGATTGCTAGGTTATATGGTAATTCTAATTTTAGATTTTTAAGGAACCTCTTTCCACACAGCTTTCCATAGTGGGTGTATCAGTTTACATTCCCACCAACAGTGCAAAAGGGTTCGCTTTTCTCCACACCCTCTCCAGCATTTACTGTTTGTAGATTTTCTGAAGGTGCCCATTCTGAACAGTGTGAAGTGATACCTCATTGTAGTTTTGATTTACATTTCTCTAATAATTAGTGATGTTGAGCAGCTTTTCACGTGCCTCTTGGCCATCTGTATGTCTTCTCTGGAGAAATGTCTATTTAGGTCTTCTGCTCACTTTTTGATTGGGCTGTTTGTTTTTTTAATACTGAGCTACATGAGATGTTTATATATCTTGCAGATTAATCATTTGTCCACTGATTCATTCACAGAAATTTTCTCCCATTCTTAGGGTTGTCTTTTTGTCTAGCTTATGGTTTCCTTTGCTGTGCAAAAGCTTTTAAGTCTCATTAGATCCCATTTGTTTATTTTTGTTTTTATTTCCATTACTCTAGGAAGTGAGTCAAAAAAGATCTTGCTGTGATCTCTGTCAAAGAGTGTCCTGCCTATGTTTTCCCCTAAGAGTTTTATAGTGTCCAGTGTTACACTTAGGTCTTTAATCCATTTTGAGTTTATTTTGGTGTATGGTGTTAGGAAGTGTTCTAATTTTATTCTTTTACATGTAGCTGTCCAGTTTTCCCAGCACCACTTATTGAAGAGACTGTCTTTTCTCCATTGTATATCCTTGCCTCCTTTGTCACAGATTAGCTGACCACAGATGCGTGAGTTTATCTCTGGGCTTTCTATCTTGTTCCATTTATCTATATTTCTGTTTTTGAACCAGCACCATATTGTCTTGATTACTGTAGCTTTGTAGTATAGTCTGAAGTCAGGGAGTCTGATACCTCCAGCTCCATTTTTTTCCCTCAAGACTGCTTTGGTTATTCGGGGTCTTTGCTGTCTCCATACAAGATTTTTTGTTCTAGCTCTGTAAAAAATGCCATTGGTAATTTGTTAGGGATTGCATTGAATCTGTAGATTGCTTTGGGTCATATAGTCATCTTCATAATATTGATTCTCCCAATCCAAGAACATGGTATACCTCTCCATCTGTTTGTGTCATCTTTGATTTCTTTCATCAGTGTCTTACAGTTTTCTGCATTCAGGTCTTTTGTCTCCTTAGGTAGGTTTATTCCTAGGTATTTTATTCTTTTTGTTGCAATGGTGAATGGGATTGTTTCCTTAATTTCTCTTTCTGATCTTTCGTTGTTAGTGTATAGGAATGCAAGAGATTTCTGTGCATTAATTTTGTATCCTGCAACTTTTCCAAATTCACTGATTACCTCTAATAGTTTTCTGGTGGCATCTTTAGGATTATCTACCATGTCATCTGCAAACAGTGACAGTTTTACTTCTTCTTTTCCAGTTTGTATTCCTTTTATTTATTTTTCTTCTCTGATTGCCATGGCTAAGACTTCCAAAACGATGCTGAATAATAGAGCCGAGAGTGGGCATCCTTGTCTTTTTCCTAATCTTATAGGAAATGCTTTCAGTTTTTCACCACTGAGAATGATGTTTGCTGTGGGTTTGTCATATATGGCCTTTACTATGTTGAGGTTGGTTTCCTCTATGCCCACTTTCTGGAGAGTTTTCATCATAAATAGCTGTTGAATTTTGTCAAGAGCTCTTTCCGCATCCATGAGAAGATCCTATGGTTTTTATTCTGTGATATGTTAATATGGTGTATCACATTGATTTGCATATATTGAAGAATCCTTGTATCCTTGGGATATCCCACTTGACCATGGTGTATGATCCTTTTAATGTGTTGCTGGATTCTGTTTGCTAGTATTTTGTTGAGGATTTTTGCATCTATATTCATCAGTGATATTGGTCTAAAATTTTCTTTTTTTGTAGTATCTCTGTCTGGTTTTGGTTACAGAGTGATGGTGGCCTCATAGAATGAGTTTGGGAGTGTTCCTTCCTCTGCAGTTTTTGGGAAGAGTTTGAGAAGGATGGATGTTAGCTCGTCTCTAAATGTTTGATAGAATTCACCTGTGAAGCCATCTGGTCCTGGACTTTTGTTTTTTGGAAGATTTTTAATCACAGTTTCAATTTCATTACTTGTTATTGGTCTATTCATGTTTTCTATTTCTTCCTGGTTCAGTCTTGGAAGGTTATACCTTTCTAAGAATTTGTCCATTTCTTCCAGTTTGTCCATTTTATTGGCATAGAGTTGCCTGTAGTAGTCTCTTATGATGCTTTGTATTTCTGTGGTGTCTGTTGTAACTTCTTTTTCATTTCTAATTTTATTCATTTGAGTCCTCGTCCTCTTTTCCTTGATGAGTCTGGCTAAAGGTTTATCACTTTTGTTTATCTTCTCAAAGAACCAGCTTTTAGTTTTATTGATCTCTGCTACTGTTTTCTTTGTTTCTATTTCATTTATTTCTGCTGTGATCTTTATGATTTCTTTCCTTCTATTAACTATAGGTTTTGTTTGTTCTTCTCTAGTTCCTTTAGGTGTAAGATTAGATTGTTATTTGAGATTTTTCTTGTTTCCTGAGATGAGCTTGAATTGCTATAAACTTCCCTCTTAGAACAGCTTTTGCTGCATCCCATAGGTTTTGGATCGTGTTTCTGTTGTCATTTGTCTCTAGGTGTTTTTTGATTTCCTCTTTGATTTCTTCAGTGATCTCTTGGCTATTCAGTAATGTATTGTTTAGCCTGCATGTATTTATGTTTTTTACGGTTTATTCCTGGTAATTTATTTCTAATCTCATAGCGTTGTGGTTGAAAAACATGACTGATATGATTTCAATTTTCTTAAATTTACAGTGGCTTGATTTGTGACCCAAGATGTGATCTATCCTGGAGAATATTCCATGTGCACTTGAGAGGAAAGTGTAATCTGCTTTTTTTGGAAGGAATGTCCTATACATATCAATTAAATCTATCTGGTCTATTGTGTCATTTAAAGCTTGTGTATCCTTATTAATTTTCTGTTTGGATGATCTGTCCAATGGTGTAAGTGAGGTGTTAAAGTCCCCCACTATTATTGTGTTACTGTCGATTTCCTCTTTTATAGCTGTTAGCATTTGCCTTATGTATTGAGGTGCTCCTATGTTGGGTTCACATATATAACTGTTATATCTTCTTCTTGGATTGATCCCTTGATCATTATGTAGTGTCCTTCCTTTTCTCTTGTAACATTCTTTATTTTAAAGCCTATTTTATCTGATATGAGTATTGCTACTCCAACTTTCTTTTGATTTCCATTTGCATGGAAAATCTTTTGCCATCCCCTCATTTTCAGTCTGTATGTTTCCCTAGGTCTGAAGTGGGTCTCTTGTAGACAGCATATATATGGGTCTTGTTTTTGTATCCATTCAGTGAGCCTGTGTCTTTTGATTGCAGCAAAAAAATTCATAGTTAGGATATATATATATATGTATATAATATTTATATAGTACTATGCCATTACTAAAATGCATAACAACTATTGACTCAGTTAATGTGCACATGAAAACTTCAACGTTAACATGGCATATATTAGCTTATTGTGTCACTTTTTAATAAAGAACATCAATTTCAGGTATATTAAGTTATTTTGCTAATTAATTCCTTGACAAATGTTAATTGAATGCTTGCCAGGTGCCAGGCAGTGAGCAAAACATATATGTTCCCTTTTAGCCTCTATGATAGAAACACACTCATCAGTGACACAAATAAATTTGTTTTAAACAATATGACCAAAAAAGGACTAAAGTACATATAATTGGGGGAAACTGATAGTTGAATTTAAACCTGAGGAATAGGTAGAAATTAAGTGAGAAAGACAGAGTGAAGTAATTCTTTACCACAGAAAGAAAAATCAGCAAGTACAAATAGCCTAACATGAAAGAAAGGTGGTATCTAAATCTTCTAATTTATAATCCAGTATTATTAGGCAATAACAAAGGGAGTAGTTGCAATTAATTTATTCTGAGCAAATAGCTACTGTAACAAAACCCAAGTAGCATTTGTAGAAAGCAGAGAATTGCAACAGTTGTACCATGGACACATATGTCACTGGTAGTAGGAACCAATGGGCTTGTTACCTCATCTGTTTTCCCAGCATTTTCTACTGTGCAATAAGCTTAAAAATAGTGTGAAGCACTGGCTTAATCAAGACAGAATTTTATTTACCTCTTAAATAACAATCTAAGAATGATCAGTCCAGGGCTATTATTGCATCATCTCTGCATCAGGGATCTAGGACCACTCTGTCTTCTCATACAGACATCTGGAGAGTACTACCTCATTAAAATGGTCCAAGATGGTACATGACTATATCTGTACCCTAAATTGTTTGAAAGCTCATTCCTACCCCATAAAGGCTTAGTGTAAGTGTCAACACATCACTCTGGCTAAATTCTATTGGCCAGAAGATGATTACTGACCATGATTAACTTCAAAGGAATCTGAGAAATATAGTCTTTCTTTTGTATGTATTTGTTTCTAGGTGCAATCAAAGAGTTTATATTGTTAATGGCTCTTTTATTCCACAAGTTCTATTGAATGACTTCTAGGTATCAGCACTCTTCTAAATACAGCTACATGAGAGATACATCTGTGAACAAAATAAAAATATCTATCCTTGTTTTAATATTATAATAAGGAAGACAGACAATAAATAATAAACATAAAAATTAAGTATATTAAGATGTATTTTAGAAAATTATAAGTACTATAGAAAATAGAGGAAGTAAAAGGGATTGGTAGTAATGTGCTGGTAAATGTTTAAAAGCCGGCTCTGAAAAAAATTCCTGATTTGTCGTGTTTTTCAATTTCCATGGAGCAAATACTCCCACCACAGACAACATTAGTTACCAATGTGATGTCAATCATTTTGCGAAGTTTCTAAAATATTAACAATCAACTATTATGAGCCTGTGCATGTTGGTTCCAACATATCACTGGAATTCAAGAAAGGTATGATTGGGGATTTTAATATTACAATCAGAAAAAGGCAGATAACACAATGATATCTGTGCTATCTGGATATGTGGGAGATAATTGTCCCAGGGAAGGAAAGAGCCTTTTCTAAAAATTAAGGATCTGGTATTTTTAGGAATAGTAAGTAGACTAGCATGGCTGCTTCCAAGTAAGTAAAGGGGAGTGGTATAGCAGATGAAGTCAAAGAGGAAACTGAGACAGATGATGTAGAGCTTTGTCAATGTTTGAAAGGACTTTTGACTTTTAATGTGATTCAAATGGGTAGGCAGCTGCTGATGAGATTTGAGCAGAGAGTGACATTTTATCTTCCTTATAGTTAAAATGATTTCTCTGGCTGATTCACTGAAAATAGACTATAGAGAGCATATAGAAGAGATTAATTATAAGGTTATTGCAATGATCCAGTCAAGAGATAAATTTGTCACAGGTCAGTGTTGTATTAGCGTATGTGAAGATAAGTGAGGACTCTACATATTTTGAAGGTAGAGGCCATGGGATGTCATGGATGACTCTAAGGATTTTGATCTGAGCAACTGGAAGCATAAACATAGCTGTTTGTGATCTGGCAACCTAAAAACTTTAAAGCTCCCCCCCTCCAGCTATCCCTTATCCAATATACAATGGTAAAACTGAAATAGAATAACTATAAGAAAAACTACCATATAGAGTAGGGTATAATGGAAAACACATAACTGTTCATCATCCAAAGCAACTATCATATCCTGCTAGATATCCAAAACCCCCTGCACTACAGTAGAGAACATTCCTGCCCACTGGGAGTTTCTTCCTCATTTATTATTCTCTATATCCATATCTGAATTGGCCAATGCAGGGTATGCCCTTGAGAATTTAAATTATTTCACAATCTATTTCTTGTTAGTACAGTCTCTGGGACCTGTGAGTGATTTTGAGTGTCAACAAGTATAGGCTTTTGTAGGCTAGGCATATAGTTTTTGTTGGTAATATAATCCCTTGAAAACATAGTAGATTTTGTGTCTGTTTACTTCCATTCACTACCATGAATGAGGAGACACAGACAAGGTTATATTCTAAATATAATTTCTAATCCTGAAAAGTTATTTTACTTTGTGTTCTATATATCCCCTACTCCACATTTCTTCATGTAGTCTACCTTGAGGCTGTCTGAAACAAAGGCTTGGTTGGAACAGCAATAACCTCTGTCTGAATTTTGCTGTTGAGCTGCTTCCATTGCCTACGAAATAACTCAATGATAGTTGTTTAAATGTGTGAGGCTGCAGTGTTATCGGCTTCAAAGTTTGTTTCATCAGAGTCACCACTTAACACTACTTCAGTTTGGTCTACAAAAGCAGTTGGCTTTTTCAACCTTGTCAGGGTTGAAATTATCAAGATTTTGGTCAAAAAAGAACACAGACCACAAGCAAAACAATCTCCCTTATCAAAACTGTATCTCTCCTTTGAAATCTCTATAACTTTTCCATGATGATGTCTTGGTAACAGGACCTTGCTGCAAACGTTACTAAGAAAGCAATACTTTCCAATATTCTGATTTATCTTCCTATGCACCCCCTCAAGCCGCAGACTCTTTTGTCTGTGCTCTGACTTCTGAAATTTCCAATATCACAGAAAGTTCTACTGGACAAGGCTGGTAACAAATGTTTTGTTTTGCACATCAAAGGTAACTGAACTTCTGGCCTGCAATATCTGTGTGCTTGGGACCTGCCACACAAACACTAAGCTGATGATTGGTATTTGAGACTTGTAATGGCAGCCCTACTTCTGGAATCAAATTCTGTATACGTTTGTGTATAATTACAAGTCATGCACCAATATAAAACTAAAAGTGTTTTTTAAAGTTATATATTTATTTATTTCTAGAACAATAGCACAAATGAAAATACTCCAGAGATAGAGACCTAGTCCTCTATCTTATTGTTCTGTCATCCTTAAGATGTTGCCTTTGTTTACATGTCCAAGGAGATTCCTTAGCAAAATATTTCAATCAGCCAGAATTGGGAAATAAAAGTAAAAGGCACACCCATGTTCTTTAGGAGTTCAGTCTGAAAGCTGCACTTCACCTTATGTTTCATTGGCCTGAACTCAATCACACGGCTGCTCACGGCAATCAGATATGTCTGGAAAGTGTCTTTATTTTTGATAGGTAGTTGCATCTGAATTCTAAGGTTATATTATTAAAATTTTCTAAAACACAGAATAGATATGGGATCACCTCTAGGCATTAATACTCAGTTTCAATATCATGTTTTATTTTTTTAAAGATAGTAATCAATATATGGAAAAAAACCAATCACTTAAAACAGTGTTGTAAGTTCAGGTTTAAGAGTCTAGGCCAAAGTTGCTTAGGTCCTTAAACCCATTTCTACCACTTACATAGTATAACATTTATGAAATTATGTAATTATTAAGTCTCATTTTCTTTACCTAGAAAATGAAAGTAATGTTTTTTCTCCATTGGTTTGTGAGAGACTAAATAAGATAAAAATCTAATATATACTAAGCTTAAGCAGTTATTTTATGCCAGGCTTTAAGTTACTTCTATCCATTAGTCAATTAATCCTTTCAAAATTCTACACATTAGACACTATTGTTATCTTTATTTATAAACAAACCAGATCACAAATCCCAGCTTCAATCTGAGTTTTCAGAGCTAATGGCTAGAGTAAGTGGCTGAACCTCCATACACTCTAGCCCCAGAGCTCCTAATCTTATCCAGTGCACTATTTAAAGGACTTAGCACAGTCTGTAAGCATAATGTTCAATTGTTATTGCTCTATGTGATAAGCAGAATAATCCCGCTCCCTTTACACCAAGATGTCCACATTCTATTCCTAGAAGGTGTGAATATGTTAAGTTAGAGGGAAAGGTGGAATGAAAGCTGCAGATGGTGTTAAGTTTGCTTATCACCTGATCTTAATATAAGATTACCCTTGATTGTGGAGGGGTGGGCAGTGTAATCACAAAGGTCCTTTAGTGGCAGAGGAAGGCAGAAGAATCAGAATCAGAGTGATGTAATGTGAGACTTAACTAGTCATTGTTGTCTTTGAAGATGAAAGGGGGTCATGAATCAAGGAAGGCTTGCAGCCTCTAGGAGCTAAAAATGGCAAGAAAACATACTGTCCCCTAGAGCCTCTGGAGAGGAATATGGCCCTGCTGACAAATTTGTCGTAACTGGCTACAGCACCCACAGTAAACTAAAATAGCATCTATATTTATGTACAAAGTTAGATTATACTTTTTATGCTACTGTTTTGTTTTGATGAGAATGAATCACAAAATATCTCATTTTATTCATGATCAATAATATTTTAAATAGAATATTAAAGTGAGCTATTAAAAATTGTGTGGAATTAATACAAGAAAATATTATAGTTGGTATCTTTTGAGAGGGTGATCTTGCCCTATCTTTATGTTTTTATGGTTTTGTTATATAGGTTGATGCAAATTTTCTGCATAATCTCAACCTTTCTTAAAACTTTGAGAATCTTCTTCATATATTGTTGTATTCTTATTCTCACAGATAATACTTTCAACTATGTTCATTTTTCCCCTGTAAAGAACTGCCGAATTTTTCCTCCTATTTTATTAGCCATTTCAAAGAAACAATTTTTAGATTTATTTATCAAGTCCCTTTTTCTTGGTTTCATTTTAAATTAATTTGAGCTTTGATCTTTACTAATTTCTTCTATATACTGTCCTAGATTATTTTGTTATTATTATACTAGCTTCTCCAATTAAATGTTTAAGTTATACATATCCAATCCTTCCAGTTTCTCATAGACTTATATAAAGCTATATGTATTTTGTTCTATTTGTTTATATTGTCCCTACAGGTATGTTGAAAGAGGTGCTTTCATTTTTTTTTAAGTAAACTTCTTATTTTAGAACAATTTTAGATTTACAGAAGAAAATTCTGAAGATAGCACAGTGTTCCATACACACCATACTACACTACCCTCATTATTAACATCTATGATATATTTGTTACAATTAATGAAAATTATTAGTAAATTATTATTGGCTAAAGTCCCTACTTTATTCAGATGTTCTTAGTTTATCTAATGTCCTTTTTGTTTGTTTCAGGATCCTATCTAGGAAACCACTTTACATTTAGTAGTCATGTCTCCTTAAGTTTCACTTGACTGTCAATTTTTCAGAGTTCTCTTCGTTTTGATGATCTTGACAATTTTAAGAAACATTGATCAGCTTTTTATAGAAGGTCCCTGAATTAGCATTTGTCTGATGTCTCTCTTATGATTGAAATGGGGTTAGGTATTCTTAAGATGACTAAAACAGATTTATTGTGCTACTTCTATCATAGCATATCAGGTGTATACTATCAGTGTGTTGTAGAAATCGATTTCCTAATATTTTGTTAAGGGGTTCTACATATATGTTCATCAGGGATATTGGCCTGTAATTTTCTTTTCTTGTAGTCTCCTTGTCTGGTTTTGGCATCAGGGTAATGCTGGCCTCATAAAATGAGTTTGGGAGTATTCCCCTACCTCTTCAGTTTTTAAGAAAGAGTTTGAGAAGGATTGGTATTAATTCTTCAAATATTTGGTAGAAATCACCAGTAAAACTATCTGGGCCTGGGATTTTCTTTGTTGGTAAGTTTTTGATTAGTAATTAAATCTCCGTATTCATTATTTGTCTCTTTAGATTTTCTAATTTGTCATGATTCAGTCTTGGTAGACTGTATTTTTCTAGGAATCTATCCATTTCTTCTAGGTTATCCAATTTCTTGACGCATAATTGTTAAGTGCAGCGTCTTAAGATTCTTTATATTTGTGTGATGTCAATTATGTCTATTTTCTTTAGAATTTTGTTTATTTTAGTTCTCTTTCTTTCTTGGTTAATCTAGATAAAGGCTGTCAATCTTTTTTATCTTTTAAAAAAAAAACTCATTTTATTTATTTATTTTTCTATTGTCTTTCTAGTCTCTATCATTTATTTCTGCTCTAATTTTTATTATTCCCTTTCTTCTGTTAACTTTGGGTTTCGATTGCTCTTCTTTTTCTATCCTTGAGGTGTAAATTTAGTTTGTTTATTTGAGATCTTTTCTCTTAATGTGGGCATTTTAATGCTATAAATTTCCCTCTTAGAACTTCTTTAACTGCATCCCAAACGTTTTGGATATTGTGTTTTTATTCTCATTTGTCTCAAGATTGTTTCTGAATTCCCTGTTGATTTCTTCTTTTACCTATTGTTGTTCAGGAAAGTCTTGTTTAATTTCCACATATTTGAGAATTTTTTCCATTTTCCTTTTGTTGTTGAATCCTAGTGTCATAATTGTGACTGGAAAAGATATCTGGCATGATTTCAATCTAAAATTTACTAAGGCTTGCTTTGTGACCCAACATAAGATCTATCCTGGAGAATGTTCTGTGTGCACTTGAAAAGAACGTGTATTCTGTTGTTGGATGGAAGGTTCTGAAAATGTCTGTTAGGTTCATTTGGTCTAAAGAATACTTCAGGGCCAATGTTTTTATATTGATTTTCTGTCTGGGTGATCCATCCAGTGTGGAAAATAGTATTGAAGTCCCCATATATTATTGCAAGCTGTCTATTTCTCCCTTTAGTTCAGTTACTATTTGTTTTAAATATCTAGGTACTTCAATACTAGAGGCATATATATTTACAGTTGTTATATCCTCTTGATGAATTTACCCCTTTATTACTCTACACTTTTATTTCTCCTCCCCCCACACTTTTTGCTGTTAATGTCATACTTTACCATTTTTTATATTGTGCATCCATTAACAATTTATTTTTAATATTATTGCTTTTTAACTTTTATACTAGAGCTAAAAGTGATTTGCAAACTCCATTACAGTATTTGAGTATTCTGAATTTGACTATATAGTCACCTTTACCATTGAGTTTTGTACTTTTCTATGTTTTTATGCTGTTACATAGCATCCCTTCATTTCAACTTGAAGAACTCCCTTTAGCATCTCTTGTAATGCAGGTCTAGTGGTGATGAACTCTTAGCTTTTGTTTTTCTGGAAATGTCTTTTACTTTCGGGAATGTTTTTTCTTTATTTCTTTAGAATAACTTTGTCAGGTATAGTATTCTTGGTTGGCAGTTTTTGTTTTTTTTTTTCTTTCAGCACTTTGAATAAACCTTTTGGGGGGTTCCCTTGTATGTGATAAATTATCTTTCTCTTGCTGCTTTAGAAATTCTTTGTATTTGACTTTTAACATTTTGATTATAATGTGCCTTGGGACAATCTTCTTTTGGTTGATCTTTCTTGGCGTTTTTTGAGCCTCCTGTCTGTGGATAGCCATCTCTCTCCCAAGATTTGTTAAGTTTTCAGCTATTATTATTGCTTTAAATAAGCTTTCTGCCCCTTTCTCTCTCCTCTCTTCTCCTGGAACTTCCCTGATGCTAATGTTCATTTGCTTGATGGTTTCCCATAATTCAAGTAGATATTCTTCATCCTTTTTTATTCATTTTTCTTTTGTTTTTGTTACTGGCTAATTTCAAATGATCTATCTTTGAGTTTGCTTATTCTTTCTTCTGCATGATCAAGTCTTTTGTTGAATTTCTCTCTTGAATTTTTCAGTTCTGCCAGTGTATCCTTCAGCTCTAGGGGTTTTTTTTCATTCTTTATTATGGTTTCCATTTCATATTCAACTTTTCTTTTTTTCATGCATTTTTTTCCCTGATTTTATTTAGTTTTCTATGTTCTTTTGGATTTTATTGAGTTTATTTAAGATGATTATTTTGAATTCTTCATCAGGTAAACTATAGATCTCCATGTCTTTGGGGGTGGTTACAAGAGCTTTATTAGTTTCTTTTGGTGATGTTATATTAGCCTGATTTTTTGTGATGCAGACACCCTTGCATTGGAATCTATGCATCTGACAGAGCAAACACCTCTTTCAGTCTTTACAGACTGGTTTTGGCAGGTAAACACCTTCTCCTGTTGGTTTCAGGGCTTATAGGATTACCTCCAGATTAGAAGTTGTCCTGAGTTGAAGCCAGTTTCAAGACCGTCACTGAGTCTGCAGTGGGGTCCACAGTTGGCATGCTTGTTATCAGGGACATGGATGGCTGTGTATCATATCTGGTCCCAGGGTGGATGAAACTGTCTCCAGTACTTTGTTCAACAGGGTAGCACTAGGAAAATGGCCTACTTCAGAGCCCACATTTGGGTCTTCTGTTAGCTGGGCTTTTGTCGCATGCATGAACAGGTGTGCTCCCACCAGATCCTTGGGAGTTCTCCTGCCTGGTCACTGGATGAGTTCCTGGGTGGAAGAGACTGATCCTAGATTATGGCTAAGAGGGGCTGAAACTAAGCCCCAGGCCTGTTTCAGTCTCCACAGCCAAGATTGAGGTCTGAAGACCTGGCTCTGGAGGCACGAATGGGTGTGTCCCTGGGTGGGCTGGACTGTTCCTTGACCATGACTGGAGAGACTGGAGGCAAGAATAGAGCCCTTCCAGAATCTCTGGGGGTGCAAATGGAAGTGTCTCCCTCTGAGTCCCTGGGCTGGCGGGCCTGCTTGTAGATGTAGCTTGGAGTAGGCTGGAACAAAGTATAGGGCTGTTTCAGAATCTCTCAGGTTGGAGACCAGAGCATCTCCCACTGGGATCCTGGACCCTCAGAACAGCTGATAGACTGAGGCTTCAAGGGGGCTAGAACCAACTGCAGAGCCTTTCAGAATATCCAGAGACAAGGAGGGAATTGTCTTCTGCCAGGTCCCTGTGCCAACAAAATTCTTCACTGACTGTGGCTGGATGGGCTGGAGCCCAGTTACAGGGCCTTTTCAAAATCTACAGTTTGACCAGCTTTGGTGGGCTGACCTCCAGGGGCTCCTGGATGGCAGCCAAGTGGGCTGGAGCCAGTTCACAGGCCACTTTAGGGTCCACAGTAGGGATAAATTCTGTATGTCTATTACACAATATACAAGTGGGTGTGACTCCTTCCAGGTCCTTGGGCGTATGGTGCTGGTGATACACCCAAAGCCAAATGGGACCATAGCTGAGTTTTTAGAGGAACAGAGATGTTTCCACGTATGTAGTTAGGACCATGATCAGTGAGTCACCTGCCCAGCTGTGATCCTGCCTTTTTAAAATGGCTCTCCTCAGTCTTGGGCTGGACTGGAGTTTTACAAGTTCCTACCTGGATAATAATTTGTTTCAAATAAAACAAATTATTAGTAAAATTGATCAATTTTTATCAATTAGTGTTGTAAGCTTATTTGGATAGTGTGTGTGTGTGTGTGTGTGTGTGTGTGTGTGTGTGTGTGTGTGAAGAGAGAGCTAACCAGTGCCTTGTGCAATTATTTGACAGAGACTGTATTAAATTGTTCCAATAATTTCCCCATTAAATGGAAAGTTATTAGATAATTTGTATTAACAAAAGTTAAAGAATTTTTCTTAATATCAAGGTAGCAAATCATCTTTCCCTTCTGCTTTATTTAACAGCAATTCCATTCAAAATGTTCAACCCAGTCTGTGATTGTTTTTAAATATTCAATAGCTCTATTATTGAAAAAGTCATGAGAGTAGTTTATTACACTGCCATATTTAATTGGATGAAAACTAATCCTCCAGAATTAGGGTAGAATGACATTTAAGAGACTGGACTCTGTTATCAGGCTTCATATATTGTAACTCCAGCTCTGCTACTTATATTTTAAGTCATTTCTTTATGCCTCAGTTACTTCACCCATAAATGGGGATAAGCTAAAACTATAGTATTCTTATTATTTAATGTAAATTTATAGAAGTATCTTGCATAGAGCAAATCCTCTGTAAAAATTAGCTATTCCTTTTTTTGGTAAAATTAAAGTCTGGTAATTCCTAAGAAGGATGAGAATTTTGATGGTTTTACCAAACAGACCACATTAGATAGGGTCAAAATTCAATAGGAATAATGAAAAGGAGAAACCACAATCTGAGAATCCTCTGGAACCTGACACATGCATGGGAGCAATCCCTTGATTTGAGTCCTCTCTTCTGCAATGGAGGTGCCACTCTGTTGGCAGATTCCTTAGGAGGCCAAAGCCTGGAGTGATCCTTGTTACTAACTTTCCAGTTCTCCTTACCTCTCCCTGGATCTCTCAGTTTCCTCAAATAGTTATGTGGGAGTGACCCGAGGGGAGTATTAGCCAGCAGTGGCAGCCAGACTGTATGAAAGCTAGAGGAGTACCAGTCATTTGTTTCTTAGAAGCCAGAGCTTCTATCAAGATGCAAATTATCCTATTAAGGGCTGAATGTTATGGTCCTGAATATGGGAGCTGTCATAGAAATGAACTGGTTGGAAGGTCAGGGGACTGAGTGTCACAAGGGCAAACTCTTGGTGCCTTCTTCGGTCTTTTCAGGGCCAGATTGGCATCTAAGTGGGTCAGTATTTATCCCGCTTCTTCTCTGAGGTTCCTGGATCCTTGGTTTGATGTCTACCATTGTATATAAAATGTAACTGCTGAAATATATTCTATAAAAACATTTGTTCCCTGGAGGATTCATTTTAACATCATCCTGTTCATCCTGTTCGTCCTCTAAAATAAGGTTTTGCCATTCTCTGGTGTCTCTCAAGGATTTTTCTAGTCTTTGTTTTTTTGCAGTTTGGATATGATATGCTTAGGGTTTCCTTTTTCTTTTTCTTTTTTTTTGTATTTATTCTGCTTCTTCTCTGAGGTTCTTGGATCTTTGGTTTGATGTCTATTATTAAAAGTCTCAGTCAGTATACTTCAGTTTTCTTTTGTCTTCCTTCTTCCCTTTATTCTCCTTATGGTATTTCTGTATGATGTTATACCTATCATAATTGATCCATGGTTCTTGGACACTCTTTTCTGTTTTTTTTTAAATTAATTTTTCAAATTGCTTTTCAGATTGTGAAGTATCTACTGAAATGTTTTCAAGCTCACTAAGTCTTTCCTTGATTATGCCCAGTCTACTGATTATGCCCAGTCTACTGTCTACTTCATGTCTGTTACAGTGTTTTTAACTCTAGCTTTTCCTTTCTTTCTTAGAATTTCTATCGCTCTGTTAACATTATCTATCTGCTCTTGCATGTTGTCCACTTTTTCCATTAGAGTCCTTAGCGTATCAATCATAGTTATTTTAAATCCCTGATCTGAAAATTTCCAATTCTCTCTCTGGTTTTTATGCTTACATTATCTCTTCAAACTGGTTTTGCCTTTTAGTATGCCTTGTAATTTTTTGTTCAAAGACAAATCTCATGTATTGGATAAAAGGAACTGAGGTTAAATAGGCCTCTAGTATGAGGTTTTACGTTTATTTGGTTGGCATTAGGCTGTGTTTACTGGTTGTTAAAATTTCCTATAGTGTCCTTGCTTTTATCTCCTCCTCTGTCTTTGGGTTTTCCTAAAGCCTTGTTAAATAGGGACTGAGGCTTGCAGTTCTTTCAGTTGTAGTTCCCTGTTAATATGCAAGAGCCTAGTGATGTGGTGATAAGGACTGAGGGGTGTGATGATAAGCTTTGAGGAGAGAGGAAGAATTATATAATCCTATAAGATTAGATCTCAGTCTTTTAGTGAGCCTGTGTCCTCTCCCTCTGCTGTGCTCTTCACAGAGCTTCTGATATTTTTCCTCTGACTTAGATGAGACCAAGGGGTAGGGGCGTGGAGGCTAGAGTTGGGTACTTCCCTTCCCCCACTTTAGTTAGACTCTCTTAAAGTACATTCACTGACAGCAAGTATTTGCTAAGGAAAATGGAGTACTCTTGATGTATTTGAAATGGTTACTTTTCCCTTTTCTTCATCAGAAACATGAGGGAATTTTTCTTCTATATTCACTCTAAGAATCTGGTGGGGCTCCCAGAGGTAAAGTTTATGAAAGAGGAGGACACATTAAGTTTTATCTCCCAAGCTGGTCCATGCTCAGTTTCCAGCAATTGATCAATTACCCTCTACATGTGCCTACTAGTCTCCAGCAGTGGCTTCTGCTCCCAGTAAGCTGTAATTCGCTGTGTTTCCCTATCTCTCCAATTTGGTGATTGTGGTCTTCCCAATTTTCTGATGGCTCAAAAAAGACTGGTGGATTTTCAGTTTGCTTATTTTTTTTCTTGTTGTGAGGACAGGAGAGATGACTGCCAACTGCTTTACATGTTGAATGAGAAACTGGAAGTATCCTACAGTATGTTTTATAAAGTGGAAAAGCATGTTCAATCCCTATTAGCCTCATTTTCCCACACAGAAATTTGATAGAACCTTGGAAATTAAGCATTGAAGAAACTTTAAGTTAACACGGCTTTGTGAAAAATGTATTCTGTCAGAACAAAAATCTTTTCAACATGGACACATGTAATTGCCTTTAATAAGTTTTCAAATGCCTCTTGCATATATGTGCAAACTCATAAACTAATTGGGAAAAATATAAGTATGCACTTATATTTTGATAGGTAACCATCTGTTAAGAATACCTGAACATGTTCCAAAAATAAATAAATTATTTAGTGCAAGTCTGGTGGATATCATAGGATAAAATTCTTTAGAGACAAATTCTAGTTCTGTTTCCATTTAAGATTTTCAAAAAATAGTGTAATATATGGAATAGAGAACATACTCATATTTTTTGAAAATAACATAAATGTAAAGTTTTCAATAGCTTACAGATATGAATTAAAAATAAAAATGTCTTTTTCATGTAATAAGAATGAGCATTGAAAAAAAAGTAAAACTGTCACTGTTTGCAGATGACATGATACTATACATAGAAAATCCTAAAGATGCTACCAGAAAACTACTAGAGCTCATGAATGTATTCAGTAAAGTTGCAGGATACAAAATTAATACATAGAAATCTCTTGCATTTCTATACACTAACAACGGAAGATAAGAAAGAGAAATTAAGGAAACAATCCCACTTACCATCACATCAAAAAGAATAAAATACCTAGGAATAAACCTACCTAAGCAGGCAAAAGACCCGTACTCCAAAAAGTATAAGATGCTGATGAAAGAAATCCAAGATGACACAAACAGATGGAAAGATAGATTATGTTCCTGGACTGGAAGAATCAATATTGGGAAAATGACTATACTACCCAAAGCAATCTACAGATTCAATGAAATCCCTATCAAATTACCAATGGCATTCTTTGCAGATGTAGAACAAAAATTCTTAAAATTGGTATGGAAACACAAAAGGCCCCAAATATCCAAAGTGATCTTGAGAAAGAAAAACGGAGCTGGAGAAATCAGGTGCCCTGTCTTCAGCCTACTACACAGCTACAGTCATCAAAACAGTATGATACTGGCACAAAGACAGACTTATAGACCAATGGAACAGGATAGAAAGCCCAGAAATAAACCCACACACCTCTGGTCAATTAATCTACAACAAAGGAGGCAAGAATATACAATGGAGGAAAGAAAGTCTCTTCAATAAATGGTGCTGGTAAAACTGGAAAGCTACATGTAAGAGAATGAAATTAGAACATTCTCTAATACCATATATAAAAATAAACTCAAAATGGATTAAAGACTTAAATGTAAGACCACATACTATAAAACACTTAGAGAAAAACATAGGCAGAACGCTCTTTGACATAAATCACAGCAATATCTTTTTGGATCACCTCCTAGAGTAATGAAAATAAAAACAAAAGTAAACAAATGGAACCTAATTAAACTTAAAAACTTTTGCACAGCAAAGGAAACCACAAACAAAATGTAAAGACAACCCACAGAATGGGAGAAAATATTTGCAAATGATGCGATCGATGAGGGATTAATCCCCAAAATATACAAACAGCTCATGCAGCTCAATATCAAAAAAACAACCCAGTCAAAAAAATGGCAGAAGATCTAAATAGACATTTCTTCAAGTATGACATAGAGATGACCAAAAAGATGAAAAGATGCTCAACATAACTAAGTATTAGAGAAACGCAAATCAAAACTACAATGAGGTATCACCTCATACCACTCAGGATGGCCATCATCAAAAAGTCTACAAACAATAAATGCTGGAGACGGTGTGGAGAAAAGGGAACTCTCCTACACTGTTGGTGGGAATGTTAATTGGTACAGCCACTATGGAGAACAGTATGGAGGTTCCTTAAAAAACTAAAAGTAGAGCTACCACATGATCCTGCAATCCTGCCCCAGGCATATACCTGGAGAAAACCATACTTCGAAAAGATATATGCACTCCAATGTTCAGTGCAGCACTATTTACAAAAGCCAAGACATGGAAGCAACCTAAATGTCCATCAGCAAATGAATGGAAAAAGAAAATGTGGTACATATACGCAACGGAGTATTACTCAGCCACAAAAATGAATGAAATAATGCCATTTGCAGCAACATGGATGGATCTAGAGATTATCATACTACGTGAAGTCAGAGAAAGACAAATATCATATGATATCAGTTATATGTGGAATCTGAAAAAATGATACAAATGAACTTATTTACAAACAGAAACAGACTTACAGACTTAGAAAACAAACTTATGGTTACCAAAGGGGAAGGGTGGGGAGGAGGGATAAATTAGGGAGTTGGAATTAACATAAACACACCACTATATATAAAATAGATAATCAACAAGGACCTACTGTAGCACAGAGGACTTTACTCAACACTCTGTAATAATCTATATGAGAAAAGAATCTGAAAAAGAATAGATATATGTATAACTAAATCACCTTGCTGTACCCCTGAAACTAACACAACATTGTAAATCAAATATACTCCAATATAAAATAAAAAATTTTAAAATAAAACAAATACAAATAAAAAAGAATGAGCAGAGTTGAACCTATTAAATTTTAAAGTGTCACTTTAAAGTGGCTCACTTATGAGTAAATGGACCGAGTTGCATACTGACAATCTCAGGATAGTGTTCAATGTCGGGAAAGCGTAGCCCAAAGTCTCAGAACTGACTGCAAATGTCATGCCAAGTCTCTGTTATGTATACATAGCCGTACGCTACATCAACTAGATAGCAAACATCATGATATAGGGAACATGTAGCCTGACTAGTGATTGGAAACTGTTTCAGAAGAGGGAGAGGAAAGGCTTTTTTAATTTAAAACACCAGTATTATAGATTTGCATCAAAAAATTAATTTTTGGTCAAATATATTTCAAAAGTTGGGCTTATTGCTTATAACACCCCCTTGTATACTCAAATGTGTATTAATATATTAGCAATGTTGAGAGCTCATACTGCAAAACCAACTATTTAACCCAGCATTATCCAAATTTATTTGACCACAGAGATTTTTTACAGTGTGTTTCAGTTATTAACTCTGTGGAATACATTTTGGGAGCTATCATTTCCAAATTATTATTTTTTACTATTTATTCAAGTGCATGGAATATAATTTTCATTACAGGCCCAATCTCAGAACATGTTTTATATCGTCCAAATGAACAGTACAATATAATTGTGTAACTTTTATTGATATAACTATTCTGAATTTAGAATTTTAATTTGTCTTTGAGTATTCTGTTATACTGAAACATTCCTATATTAAACTGATCAAAATTCTCCAGACAGCAATTGTAGAAATTTTGCATAGCACAGCTGTTGGAAGAAATTGAATCCTCTACAAATAGAAGATGATGTAAGCTTGTTTTTTTCTTAACATATGACAGATAAAGACTCAGATTCAGCAATAGATTTAACAAGTAATTTGGGGGCACAAATTATGTATCAAACATGATATTAGTAGTTTCTTCCATACCTCCAATTATCAGAAATTATTATAACACAAAAGTAGCAGGCAACATTGTTCCAAGAAGCAAGTCACACCACATAATTGAATCTGACTTCTCAGTTTACTGGACTGTCCCAGAAAGAAATGTGTGTGCTGCTTTCATTCCATATTAACATTGCCTTCTGAGACACCACATACATCATTGGAGTTTTTTTCCCCCTCTTTCCAGGAAAATTCAATCCTTTAAATTATGTCCCCTATCCTAATTTACATAGGTCACTAGTGGGAAGATTTGAGGAGGTATAAATGACTATACTGAGAGATTTATGCACTGGCAACCATAATCCAAGACCTGTTTTCAAAGACAATTGAAAACAGAGATATGTGAGGAGTGTGTCCATTTAAATGTTCTTGATAAACATTTCCTCATAGAATTGAATGCCAGAGTAGAACAAAGAACATGTATACACATTATGACCATATTTTTCCTGCCTCAGGAGAGAAAAAAGTTAAAATTAAAATATTTCATTCTCTGTAACTGTCACTCAGATACATTTCAACATTATGTGACAAATCAATCAATCTGGTTTCATCAACTTTTTAAATATTGTTTCCTACCAACATATATTCAGGATACCAAGAGAATGTCTAATGATGGCAAAATATTTCTACATAATATGGCATAAGTTAAGCTAATTGGTCACTTAGATAATTGTATAAAACAATGCAGCAAATTTCTATATTGAATTTGAAGTAATCATTTTATTATTTTCCTTTATTGTTTTTAACATCTTTATTGAAGTATAATTGCTTTACAATGGTGTGTTAGTTTCTGCTTTATAACAAAGTGAATCAGTTATACATATACATATGTCCCCATATCTCTTCCCTCTTCCATCTCCCTCCCTCCCACCCTCCCTATCCCACCCCTCTAGGTGGTCACAAAGCATCAAGCTGATCTCCCTGTGCTATGTGGCTGCTTCCCACTAACTATTTTACGTTTGGTAGTGTATATATGTCCATGCCACTCTCTCACTTTGTCCCACCTTACCCTTCCCTCTCCCCATATGCTCAAGTCGATTCTCTAGTAGGTCTGCGCCTTTATCCCCCTCTTGCCCCTAGGTTTGAAGTAATCATTTTAAATTAAAATGAGGTAAAAACAACAAAGACTACACTTGCAATGGCCAAAACGGGTGGACATTTTTATCTTTGCTTATCCATCAGTGTAATAGAGTTAGTGAGTCTCTCGCAGATTTTGACATTTGCAAAAGAGTTTGCAATTTCTCTAAGACAAGACACATCTATTTTTTCTTTAGGAGAAAACTATTTGCATGTTAACATCTTAAAGAGGTTGTAAGGATCTTAGTATGCATTGGTAAACAAGGTGACTAGAATATTAGATCAGGAAACAGTGAAGCACTAGGGAAAAATAAAACATATAGGATACTTTCCTTTTTGTACCATGATTGATACAGTACATATACATCAGAAGGAAAGGAAAATCAAATCAAATAAAGTTGTCCATTTGTACAATTGATTTTATTCTTACTACTTCTAAATATTAATGAGGTATATCTATTTCTCCTCACCTCCTGTTTTAATTCACCACAGAGAAAAACATCAATAATATTTTCCCATAATTATGTGAATAAAGATAATTTCTAATATCTTGGATACTGTGTTTAAAGTATTAAGTTGGTTCAAAATTACAATATTTCCAAATGATGACTGATTCTTTATACGTTAAATAAAATACTAGGTTAACAATAAGTGAGATCTATTTGAAACAGGGCTATGGATTTCTACATCACTAAATAGAAACCAGTTGTTGGTTGCTGTTCCTATCTTTAATATCTATCTAAATGTTTGAGTGGTATACAGATATCTGAATAATTCAGAAATCAAATGATTTACTGGGAAGACTGTTCTTACCTTCCTTACTTGCTCTCATCGATTCTCTCTCACACTTAAGCCTATTTGTACTCAAGGCTGAGTCTTTGGAATATAAGGAGAAAACCCATAAGGCCTATCCCTCAAAGCAATATCAAAACCTACTTTAGCTAATTGTGTTAGCAGACTGGATGAATATTGATTTGCCTGTGTGGCATCCTATATAATCATCCTACATGATTGATACAACTATCTCTTACCTCTCCTTATATGGAACCATGGAAGGATCTTGCCAAACAGAATCAATAGCATGGAAATTATGAAAAAAATTTTAGTTATTCTGTTTCAAGTTCATAGAGCAAAACTTTGAGGCTATTTGCTTCTAACTAGCTCTTAACCACAGATAACAAGGGAGTAAGTCATACTTACATGTTCCATCACATAAGACAAAATAAGATGATTTATTCAACATTTACTGAATATCTACAGTATGTTCTGAACACTAGGGAAACAACAGTTAAGAGATAAAATCCCTGCCTTAAAGATCTTACATTTTGAATTGAGAGGAAACGGGAGCAATAAACAAAATACAAACTCCAATTTGTAACTTAATGTGAGGAATTGATAAATATTATGGGGATGCTGCAGGGAAGTGGCATTTTAGATAGGACAGTAAGGGAATAACCGGCATAGACCTTAGGGGATGTTTCATACATGCTAGAAATGGCATCACCAGTGGAGTTGAAGTGCAGTGAGTAAATGGGAGGGAGCAAGGCAATAAGAAATCAGGCATGAATTAGAGCCAGAGACCTGGTCATTTATATTTCTTTAGTAGGCCATGGTAAGTATTCTATAATTTACTAGGATTTTATATAGTTTTTAGCAGACAAATGTTATGACCATATTTATATTTAGAAAGTTGTTTTCTGTTTTCTATGTATAGAATGAAGGGAAGTCAAGGGCAAAGCAAGAATATCAATTAGGAATGTATTTCAGTCATCTATGGAGTGCAGTAGAAGCAGGAGAGATGCTCCATTAAGAAATGGTCAGCAACAAGGACCAACTGTATAGCACTGGGAACTCTGTTCAATATTATGTAACAACCCAAATGGGAAAAGAATATGAAAAAGAATAGATACATGTATATGTATAACTGAATCACTTTGTTGTACACCTGAAACTAACACAACATTGTTAACCAACTATACTCCAATATAAAATAAAAAGTTAAAAAAAGAAACAAGAAATGGTCAGATTTGGGACTGAATTTAAAAGATAGCTATGAGAGGTATACATGTAATGGGTTGAATTTGGGGTAAAAGGACAAGATAAAGGGACAAATCAAATATTACTTCAGGTTTTTGACTCAAGCAATTGGAAGGATAAAATTGCCATCAATTGAATTAAGGAAGATGGTAGATAAAGCAGGTTTTGGGGGGAAGATCTGGATTTCAGTTTTTGTTATGTTAGGATTTCAATGTCTATTAGTCATTCAAGTAGATATGTAAAGTGGGCAGTTAGATGTATGAATCTGGAGTTAATGAGAGAGGTCTGGGATGTTGAGTGATATTAAAATTTTCCCAGTAGTATTTAAAGCTATAATCCTCAATTAAAGAAGGAGTTAAAGTACTGGGTTGTGGGCATTTTACCATTTGGATAATAAGGAAAAATCTGAACAGGACACTTAAAAAGAAGCTCTCCTACGTTTCAGTGTATTGTTTGTTTCATGTATTCCAGTATCTCTGTCTTCTACTTAATATTCTAAGTCATTATGCTTGATCACATCTGCTCCATTTATTTTCTTTCTCAGAAACCCCACTTCAGAAACCCTCTTTTTTTCAACTAGAATTACTCTCTATTTCTGCTGCCCAATTATCATTCTGATATTTTTCTTCATTTCTTTCCTGTGGTGGATTCTGTTTCTAAAATTCCACATATTACTCTTACTTGGTTTACCCTCTTGTTTTGCCATATCACCTGAGAAAGTCTGCATAAGAACTAAATGTTTTAAGAAATTTGATGTCTAAAAATTACTTCTTTCACCCTCAACTTGATTGGTAGTTTTAGTACAGAAGGAATATATATTTTAAAACATTTTAATACAGGATTTTAAAGGCTTTGTGCTACTATCACATATTACAATATTGCTAACAATGCCATTCTAAATCTTTGTATCTTGTATATGACTTTTATTCTTTTCAGAAAATTTTAGAATTTTACTTTTATATTTTGATATTCTGAAATTTTATAGCATTGTGACTTGTTGGTCCTTTTTATCAACAGTGGTAAAGACCTAAAGAGACTTTAATCGGGAGACACATGCGCCTAAATTCTAATTTTTTTCTAACCTTATTTATTTGATAATTTTCCTCATATTTTTTCTCCTTTTTTAGTATAGCTAGAATTAGATATTGGTTTCTGCACTAATATGCTGATTTTCTTAATATTTATTTTCTGTTTTCTATAACATTTAATTTTGTTAGACTTCAGTGGGATTTTCTGAACTCTATCATTAAAATGTTCTACTGGTTTTCTTTGCTGTTCTATGTTCATTTCCCAATAACTTTTTCTTATTATTTGACTGATCTTATTTTATACTATGATGTCATTTTTAAAAACTTTAATAACTGAAGTACAGCACACATTAAGTACACAAACAGTGAACAGTTCAATAAATATTCACCATTTACACACGTGTGTAACCACCCCACAAATCAAAAAATAGAGGATGACTAGCCCTGCAGAAGCCCCTCCCTCCTCCCACACACAGCAACCAGTCACTGACCACCCCATCCTCCTGCATCGCTGGAAACCACCACCTCGACTTCTAAGAAACCATTAACCTTTAGCGCTTTCATAATTTACGTAAGCAGAATCACATATATGTATTCTTTTGTGTTTGCCTTATTTTATTCAGTAGTATTTGTGACATTCATCTATGTTGTTGTGTGTAGCTATAGTTAATTCATTCTTGTTACTGTTATTTATCACCTGTTATGCCACAATTTACTGATCCATCTTAATATTAATGGACATTTGGTTTCTTTCCAGGTTTTAGCTATTTTAAGTAATGATGCAATGAATAGTCTTGTACATGCCCTTTCATGGACATATGTATGCATTTATTTTAGATATATACCTAAGAATGAAATCACTGGGTTATAAGGTAAACCATAATAAATTCTGTCAGTTTTTCAGAGTGATTATTCTAATTTTTACTTCTACCAAGATTATGTAAAGAGTTCCAATTTCCCTATATTTTTGTCATAACTTAGTGTTGTCAGTAGTTTAATTTTAGCTATGTTGGTAGGTGGTTTATCATTAATTTAATTTATTCTTTGGAAAGGCTTACAAAAAATTGTCATTCCTTAGTTAAGGATGGGGCTTTTTCCTCTGCCTGTACTTCAAAATACCATAAAAAAGAATATACTCTATGACTCTGATTTATAAAGTTTCATAAAGTGCAAACTAATCTATAGTAACAAAAAGCAGATCAGTGGTTTCCTGGAGATAGGTCGGGGAGAAGGATGGGAAGGAGAGATTATAAATGGTCATGAGGAAATTTATTGAGGGTGTACTGATGAATCCTTTCGATTTTTATCTTCAATGTGTTTGGAAATTTTTTAAAGGACAATTTGCTGGGTATAGAAATCTAGGATGGCAGTTTTCTCTTTTTTTTCTTTCAGCATCGTAAATATTACATTCCATAGATCATGGCGCCATTATTTTTGTCTGTCAATCTGCCATCTTATTGTTGCTCCTCTAAAGATAATGTGTCTATTTTTCTTTAACTGCTTTTAAGGCTTTCTCTGTTTCTTTCACTTAAGCAATTTTACCATGATACACCAGGTTTTTTGTGTGTTTTACCTGCTTGAGTTCATGATGGTTACTATATTTGTGGCACAAAGGTACAGTATTCATCAGTTTCATAAAATTATCGGTAATTATGTCTTCAACAATTAAATCTGTTTATGAATATTTGATTGATGTATTTTAATATTCAATAAACTGCACATATTTTAAATGTACAATTAAAGACTCATAGTTATACACATAAACATACCTACATACATACCTGGAAAATGATCACCACAATTAAGATAAGGATTATATCTATTACTCCCTCAAGTTTCTTCATGCCTATTTGTAATCTCTCCCTCCCATCCTTCTTCACCACCCATACCTATGATCTCTTTTCTGTTACTGTATGTTAGTCTGCATTTTATAAAACTTTATGAACTGGAATCATAGAGTATGCATTTTTTTACCTGGATTTTTCTCTACAGCATAATTATTTTGAGATTCACCAATGTTGTTACGTGTAGTAATTGCTTTTTCCTTTATATTGCTAGAAAGTATTCATTGTATGGATATATCACAATTAGTTTATTCACCTATTAATGGTCATTTGGGTTGATTTCAGATTTAGCTATTGCAAAAAAATTTAAAAATCCCACTGCTATGAATATACAAGTGTATGAGTTTTGTATGGAAAAATTAAAATTTTCCTTGAGTAAATATCTTACAGTATAATAGCCACATCATATAGTAGATATTTCTTAAACTTTTTAAGAAATTGCCAGTTTTGCAAAGTGGTTGTGCTCTTTAAAATTCTCACCAGCAGTGCATGACAGTCCCAGTTCATATTGGCACTAATAGTTGGTATGAATAGCCTTTTAACAGTGTCTACCTAATATGTTTATAGTTGTATCAGATTGTGGTTTTAATTTGGATTTTCCTAATGACTAACGATGTTGAACATCTTTTCATATGCATATTTGCCATTCATATGTCCACTTATGTGAAGTTTCTTTTCAACTATATTGCCAGAATGAAGTTGTTTGTTTTCTTATCACTGAATCTTGAGAGCTCTTTATATATTCTAGACAAAAGTATTTTTATCAGGTATACAATTTGCAAATACATTCTATCATTATGTGACTTGTCTTTTAATTCTCGAGTGTCTTTAATGAGCAGAAATTATTTTTATGAAAACCAACACATCACTTTTCCTCCTTCATGCTTTTGGCGTCATATGAAGAAATGTCTGACAACCCAATGTCACACAGATTTTCTCCTACGTGCTCTAGTAGAAGTTGTATACTTTTAGGTTTTATATTTGGGTCTATGATCATCTTTAAGCTAATTTTCATATACAATGTGAAGTGTGAATTACAGTTCTCTCTTTTTTTGTTTGTTTTGTTTTACATATATGTACATATGTGTGTGTATGTATATATAAACACAGTTTTTTTCAGCATCATTTGCTGAAAAAACTAACTTTTCTCCCATGAATAATCTTTAAAAGGTTTTTGAAAATCAATTCTATATTTAATGAATCTACTTTTAGACTCTGTTCTATTTCATTGATCCACAGTATTTGCCTGTCTTTCATACCAAGCTCACACTTTTATGACTATGATAGTTTCAGAATAAAACCTGAAATAACGGAACATTAATCTTCCAAATATGTTATTTTTTAAAGTTGTTTTGACTCAGGTTTTTCATATATTTATGTGAATTTTAAAATCAGCTTGTCATTTTCTACAAAAAGAAATCCTGCTAGGATTTGACGGGGTTACATGAAATCTATAAATCCATTTGGAGAGACTTGACATCTTAATAGCACTGAGGTTTCTCACACTTCAGTGTAGTATACTGCTCTGTGTATTTAGGTCTTTATTTTTTTCCCCAGCTGTGTCTAATAGTGTTCAGTGTGCAGATCTTGTACATATGTTGTAACATTTATCTCTAAGTACTTCATGTTTTATCTAATGTTATTTAATTTCCAGTGTTTTTTGCTATTTATAGCAGTATGTGTGATTATTTTATATTGATTGATCTTATGTCCTGCAAACTTACCATGATCACTTTGTATAGTTCTGGTGTGTTATTTGGTTTTTTGGTATGTTCCATTGGATATTCTAGACCTTTGTTTGTTTCATTTACAAATAAAGATAGATTTATCTCTTCCAATCTGGATGCCTTGTACTTTCTTTCATCTTGTGTACTAGCTAGAACACCAAATATAATGATGAATAGAAGTTATGAGAGCAGGCATCATTTTCCTATATTCTCTATCTGAGAGGAAAAATGGTCTTTCTCCATGCAGTTGTTAGCTCTAGGGTTTTCATTGGTGCCCTTCACGGGATCGAGGAAATTGCCTTTTATTCCTCATTTTACTGGGAGATTTTATCAGGATTGGATTTAGTTTCTTAAGGTATAAATTAAGGTTATTGACTTGAAACAAATATTTTTTCAGATGTATAAAGATTTTTAGTGCTAAAATTTCCCTCTGTGTATTGCTTTAGCAGGATCCCAAATTTTTGATATGTGGTGTTTTTATTTTCATTTGATTCAAAACATTCCCTAATTTTCATCTTGATTTCAATCCATGAGTTATACAGAAGTGTTTTTTTTTTAATTTTTAAAAAATATTTATTTATTTATCTAGGCTGTGTTGGGTCTCATTTCTGTGCATGGGCTTTTCCTAGTTGCGGCGAGCAGGGGCTACTCTTCGTTGTGGTGAGCACCCAGCTTTCAGCAGTTGTGGCACGCAGGCTCAGTAGTTGTGGCTCACGGGCTCTAGAGCGCTGGCTCAGTAGTTGTGGCACATGGGCTTAGATGCTCCGCAGCATGTGGGATCTTCCTGGACCAGGGCTCAAACCTGTGTCCCCTGCATTGGCAAGAGGATTCTTAACCACTGTGCCACCAGGAAAGTCCCTAGAAGTGTTTATTTAAATAATTTTATGGCTATAGTTTTATTTAGGAATATTCTAGATTTTTGTTATTATTCTCATAGTTCATTCCACTGTCAAGGAACATAATGTTTATGACAAATTCTTATTTTGGCATCACATTCTACACATAGCCAAGTTGTAGCTTCCTTACCTTTGTTATATCAATAACCACACTTCCAATAATTTGATTTTTTTTAATATGTTATAATCTCTCACCAGTTGTTCTTTCATTTGTCCTGGTGTATGTATGCATGTGTGTGTATGTATACACACACATACACATATATATTTAAATTACTTATTGCCATTTTAATGTAGGAGTAGCAGTAAGAGCAAATTGAATTTATCTTCTGCTGTTTGTAACCAGAAATCCTTTGCCCAATACCAATTTAAGGCCACAGATAATCAGGTCTTAACCGATCTTAAAACTTATTTTATATTTTAAAGAATTTTGCTTTTGTCCCTCTTTGATCATATCATATTCATATTCACTTTTGTGCCTTTTCCCACATTTTTTGTCATATCTACAATTAATACAGTTTCCTTGACCGTCTAAAGCCCATATATTCTCTAAACCCTCCTAATTTCATGAAGATTTTTTAAAATATAAAACTTCTTGTTGATATTCTTCTCATAAACTTTGTGACTCTTATGGCCATAGGAAGGGGCCAAAGAGGTTAGGGTAGTGGTAATGAATCTAGTTCAAGAATCGTGGCTCCCTTTGGGCACTACTATGTCACAAGAGACATTTTGAGAAATTTCCAGGTTTGTTTTTTTTTAAATAATTTTACAGTAATGAGGGGGACTACTGTCACTTAATTGATGGGAGCCAGAGATGCTAGAGGTTAAGCAACATGCAGGACAATCCCCAACCACAAAGAATTGTTTCCTAGTCTATATAACAATCTGACAACCTAGAAGATATTCATGTAGTTGGTAATCAGTTTATAATTTCTTGAGCTTAATGCTAATTGTGTCTTATACTTTTTTGATGGATTTATAAACTGTAGCTTTCAGGAATGTAGAGAAGACTGAATTTTGCTTAGAATTTATTGAGTTTTTTCACTATTTCAGAAAATTGCATCATCAATGGCAACACAGTTTGCAGAATTCATGTGGTTAATCAACACAATTACACCAGTCTTTGTTTACAGCTCTTGCATGCAAATATGCAATGAAGGAGATTTGAAAAATCTTTTAATTATCTGGAAGCAAATAGTATTTAAAGTGGACAAACGTAAAATGTAGAGAACTCATTATATGTTTCATTTGCAAATGGTGTTTTATAATATTTCATATCACCATACTAAATGTTTCTGTGTATTAGTACACTGATAAGAAATTTGTGCTGTGAAGATTCCATAATAAAACACAGTTTTCTACTCTTAGACTGATACAATCCCTGGGTTTCTAACACACAATTTCTCTAATGAGAGAATTTATTTTCCCAAATTATTTTCTTTTCCCTATTGTCTATAAAGAATATGGTGTTTTAAGCACTAGAGATTAAATGTATGTTTCAACTTGTGATATGTTTCAAGAGAGGAGATATATTTTTCATGATACTTAATTTCTATCCCACTCCACCTCATATAAACAGATATTATCTTGTCATTACATTACAAGCACTATAGACTGAGAAAGGAAAGAAAATATGCGTTCAATTTATGTAATTAGAGATAACATTATTTTACAAAACTTTTTTTAAAAGTTCATATAACCACACGTACTCATGAAAATATATGTTCATGTCCTGGGTCATGACGTAATATGCATCTAACTGTAGTTCTCAGTAACAAATACATATATGTTTATAAACAGTCACAATAATATTGAAAGCTGTAGTGCACAGCATGTGGGATCTTAGTTCCCCAACCAGGGCTCGAACCTGCACCCCCTGCGCTGGAAACGTGGAGTCTTAACCAATGGACAACCAGGGAAGTCCATGAAAGCTGGAGTTTTACAGAAGGATTATACAGGAGTAACACTCCACTTATAATACAAGCAATATCCACATTGTTTTACAAAAAATTAGCTCCCACAGATTGAAAGTTTATGTAAAATCCTATTACTTGTTATGGCTTATGGTTCAACTTCATGTCTGCAATACCCAGTGTTCAGATTTTTGGTGGAGCTAGAGCAAAGAAACCATATGCTTTCAAATACATATTCTAGTTTTACACAGTTACACAGAAAAACTGCTTATAGCTTTGAAATTGCAGTATTTTTATCTTCATTATTTTCCATAAACATTTCTAGATCTTAGGGATGTTTTTTGTCATATCTCACACTTGAGATACCAATTTAGCCCTCCTGTGACAGAGGATCATATTCTCAAGGATAAGGCCCAGGAATGAGTTTTAAGATTTTTTGAAATTAGAAGTTGTACTTATCCCTTCCACATTATTGTACAAGAACACAGGTCTCTTCCTTATATATTCTTGCTTATCTGTACCTAATGACTCCTTCAGCTGTTAAACAAGTTATTATTAGGAAAAACAAAAATGAATATATCCAGAGCCTGTGTCCTTATAATGTTCATAAGTTTAGGGAAGACAAGACTAGTATATAAAATTGAGGGGGATCAAAATGAAGTGTGTATTAAAATGTCTTATACAGGTAAAAGAAATAGATATTCAGAGCAGAGAGGGAGAAGGCAGAGGCTCTAGAGAGAAAATAGAGAGCAAGGCAAGCAGTCTGATTAAGAAAGAAAGGGCATATTGTTAAATCACGGAGAAAGAATTAGAGGGATGAAGAAAGAAGCAGACATGTTACAGAGTCTTTGGTAAATAATCAGCCTCATAAAAAGTACAATGCTAATCTGTGGTAAGAACAGATACTGCTACATGGCTAGATGAAAATCGCTTCTCTGATCTTAAACAAATGCTTACATAATTTCCTAATATCACTTCTAATGCACTGAAGACAGTTTTCCTTTCTCTTGTATGAAATTCCCAGATGGAAAAATCAGTGTTGTTGAGACAGAAAACTCTAAGAATTCTTTAATATTTATTGTCTGTTACTTAATTATTGGAATGTATTTGCCCTTGTGTTTTTTCCTATTATAGGAAACTTTTAATGTTCATGTTCTCTTTATTAATTATTCAATTTTTGTACTTTCTATTTTCCAATTTCTCTAAAGGGTTGATATTAAAATTGTGCTTCTAACACTCATGGCACAAAATACAAAAAGACTAAGGTCTAAATAGGCAGTATTAAATTCAGTGAAAAGTGTGACAAATATATAACCATTACTATATTCGTAAAAAGCAAATACATCTCTCACTCATTCACTCCCTGCTACTTTAAATGGCTGCTCTTGACAACCATATGTTGTTTTTGATGTTTTACACGCTGAGTATTACTGGACGCTGAACAAGTTCTTTGCAGTTTAAAGCCTATAAATTGGTTGTATGTTACACACAAGTAATCTTTAAAATATATCTCTTGTGTGTACCTGTTCATTGATCCAATACCTTACCTTATGGTTATGCCCACATTCAATAGCCATTATTACGGAAATAACAACACTTGCCTGTTTCAACTAGTAGTATCAGCAGATGGTAAGAGTACCAGAAATCTCACAGGCTTTTGTGCCTACTTTTTGGACTGACTGACTGCTTTTGACTGGGGAATATACTTATGAGTGTATTTTCATTTTTCTCCCCCACCTATTTTAAATCTTCAAAGAGCTCAAACTCCTGTTCCATAATTTTAGTGCTTCAATGTGGTCTTTCTTATTGTCCTTTTCATTTATCTACTGCTCAGAAGAACTTGCCAAAAATTTTAGGAGACATGGCAAAGAGCTGTAAAAGCTATGAAAAGCTCTGGGATGATACCATTCAAGAACTATTGAGTTAGAAAACATTTCTGAAAAAAAACTTCTTGCCAGATGACCTGACTTTTAGAGTTTTGATGATATTAGCTGAATAAAATTTTAACTCTTAATTGTATCTGCAGTTATTCAGATGCATGTGTTTACATATTTAAGATTTTGGAGGGAAGAGAAGTACTAAACAGCTACCAACTTTTGAGCAAATATTATACATCATCCTTTCTCTCTAAAGATTAGTTTGCATTTAAGATAATTTATATAAGTGGAATCATACAGATGTATTTTTTTGGCCTGGATGCTGTCACTTAGCATAATTATTTTGAGATTATGCATCCACTTTGATTGTGTATCAATAGTTTATTTGTGATTTTTACCAACTGGAAATAAATTGCATTGAATATATCATAATTTGTGTATCTATTCACTTGTTGATGAACATCTGGGTTTTTTTCCAGTTTTGAGCCATTACAAATAAAGCTGCTGTGAATGTTCATATGTATGGATGTTCATATGTATGTGAATGTCCATGTGTATGGATATATGCTTACCTGCCTCTCAAGTAAGTACTTAGGAGTGCAATGGCTATTATGGTAGCAGTAGGTTTATATTTAGAAAAAGTTAACTGCTTTTAAACTTCTTAAAACTTAACTGCCATCTGTTTTCCAAAATGGTTGTACCATTTTACATTTTCATAAGCAGTGTATGAAATTTCTAAATGTTCCATGGTTTCACCAACACTTGACATAGTCATTCTTTTTAAATTTAGCCATTCTATTAGGTCTTTAGTGGTATATCAATGTGATCTGAATTTGCATTTACCTAAATGACTGATGATGTAGAGTATCATTTCATGGGCTCCTTGGGTAAAGTGTTCAAATTATTTCACCCTTTAAAAATTTAGGTTCTGTTTTCTTATTATATTTTGAGAGTTCCTTAAATATTCATACATGAAAAACGTCTTTTATGTATTATATGACTTCTAAACATTTTGTTCCCATCTATGGTTTATGTTTTCATTTCTTTAATAGGGTCTTTCAAAAAACAAATTTTTTAACTTTGGTGAACTCGAACTTAACAATTTTCCTCTTTGTATCATGTTTTTAGAATCATATCTAAGTAATTTTATCTAAACCAAGATCACAAATATTTTCTCCTATGTTTTCTTCAAGATGTTTCATAGTTTTAGGTTTTACATTTGGATCAATGATACATTTTGAGTTAATTTTTGCATTTGTTGCAAAGTATAAAGATTTGGAAGAGGGGTGGACACCCAATTGTCCTAGCACTATTTATTGAAAAGCCTATCTTTTCCTCAAAAACTGTCTTTGTACTTTTGTCAAAAATCAGTAGTCCATATATGTGTAGGTCTATGTCTAGACACTCCATTCTTCTCCCATGATATATTTGTGTATATTTTGGCCAATACAAGTTTCCTAATAACTACAGCATTACAGTAAGTATTGAAATCAGGTAATTTTAGTCCACTAAATTTCTTCTCTTTTGAAATTTTTCACTACTCTGGGTCCTTTGCATTTCCACAGGAATTTTAGAATTATCTTGTCAATTTCTCTGAAAGAACACCTAAGGGATTTTGATTATAATTTTGTTGAATTTACAAACAAATGTTTGGTGCCAATTTGTGATCTGAGGCGCTAAATCTAAAATGAAAGGAGGGGTTTCATTCACTTTGGGTAGACAGACTATTAAAAAAGTGAATGCTATATAAATAGCCATTTCTCTGAAGAAGATATACTAATAGCCAATAAACACCTGACAAGTCACTGAACACCATTTTCTATCAGAGAAATTCTAATCAAAACCACAGTGAGATATTATATCACACTCACAAGGATAGCTATAACCAAAAACACAGTAACAAGTGTTGACAGAGATATGGAAAAATGAGAACCTTCATTGACTGCTGGTGAGAATGTAAAATGCCACAGTCACTTGGAAAATAGCCAAGTAGTTCCTCAAAATATTAAAATAGTGTTACCATTTGACCCAGTAAGTCTCCACCCAGGTATACACCCAAGAGAAATTAAAATATATTTCACGCAAAAATCTATATATAAATGTTTATAGCAGTATTATTCATAATGGCTAAAATGTATAAATACCCCAAATATCTATCGTCTGATGAATGGATAGAAGTAATATATATTTTATAATATATATATATTTATATTATAATATATATATAAAGAACACTTACAACTCAAAAATAAAAAGATAGATAATCCAATTAAATTATGGGCAAAGGATCTGAATAGATGCATCTCCAAAGAAGATCTAACAATAGCCAATAAGACATGAAAAGATGCTCAACATCACTAGCTATCAGGGAAATGCAAGTCAAAACCACAATGCAATACCTCTTCCCACCCACTAGGACAGCTAAACCAAAAGGACAGGCAATAACAAAAAGGAGATACAATAACAAGCGTTGATGAGAATGTGGAAAAACAGGAACCCTCACACACTTGGTGGTATTGTAAAATGATGCAACCAGTTTGGAAAACAGTTTGGTAGCTCCTCAAAATGTTAAATATCTGGTTACCACATGATCTAACAATTCCAATCCTAGGTATATGGTTAAGAGAAAAATATGAAAATATATGTTTAAAAACACATATATAAATATTCACAGCAGCATTATTCATATAGCCAAAAATGGGAAAGAACCTAAACATCCATCAGCTGATGAGTGGATAGAAAACAACTGCAGTATATCCACACAATGGGACATTATTCAGCCATAAAAATTGGAGTACTGTAACATGCTATAATGTGACTAAACCTTGAAAACATTACTCTAAATTTAAGAAGCCAGTCACAAAAGACTACATTTTACATAATTCAATATATATGAAATTTCTTGAATAGGCAAACCTATGAAACGAAAGGAAACTGGTGGTTGCCTAGAGTTGGTGGTGATTAGGGGAATTAGGGTGTGATAACTAAAGGGTATGAGGTTTCTTTTTATGGTGATGAAAATGTTTTAAAATTCATTGTGGTGATGGTTGCATGACTCCTTGAATATACTAACAACCAATGAGTTGTACACTTTATATGGGTGAATTGTATGGCACGTGAATTATATCTCAATAAAGCTGTTAAAAATATTTTTTTAAAGTGAGTGTCATAGAACACATTCTATAATGTGAGACATAGGCAGTGCTACTATTTCTGTACTAATTAGCAGGCTTCCTAGGGGAGCTGACATCTAAGTAGTGACATAAATGTTAGTTGAAATAGATAGGTGAGGGTAGGGCATGGGTAGATTTTTGTAAGAAGGGAAGAAAAGAGAAACAAAAAATATTCCAGGTAGAAAACAGCAGGTTCTAGTACCCAGGAGTGATAACAAGTTTGGAGGATGAAGGAAATTGAAGAAACTCAGTATCTAGAGTGTATTAAGGTTGGTGGATGGAAGTAAGAGAAGTGAAAAACGAGGCTGGAGAAGATCATGGGGAGCCCTACAAGCCAGATTAAGATATCTAGACTTTTTCTTAGATTTGTTGAAATACTATTAAAAACCCTATTAGGGGTCGAAGTTATCAAACATGCCTGATCACACATTGGCTTGTTTTAAAATAAAATATATATTGCTCTCAAGAAAGAAAACTCTTTATAATAACATTTAGATTTTTTACTATCTATAACTGATTTTGGTCTTGATGTATTAAATTGAGAACATACTACTTTTTTACATCTATACCTATTACTTAAAATCCTAAGAATTTCCATGGTAGATAACTTCCTAGTTTACAGGAAGACATCTAACCAGCTGAAAACCCTATGTAGTTTTCTCAATTAGTTTGAGCATCTAAAACATAAAGGCAGAAGGCAACACTGGAATTTAGAAAGATGTCGACTTGATTTTTATTTGTTCTGTAATATCTCTGACATAGTTTTATCAGCAAAATTAGACACAAATGTCTACCTTTAATTTTGTTTGAATTTGGGAATATTGTTTTTTAAAATACTGGTTCATAGACTATCAGGTGATTGACAACCAATAAATGGTAGCCGTTATCAAGCATGATACAAATGTAGCATGGTAATATTTTGAAGTGTTGATCTGGCTTTTAACTTTCCCAATTCATCCTGGGCCTTTATTTATTAATTTAGTCATAACAAAAAGTAAAGAAACCTCCTTTCATTTCAAAAGCCAAAACGTTTTAGTTTCAAAATCCTAAAAGATGTAGAAATTAAAAATTATGCCATAGTGATTTGGAAAACTAAACAAACATTCGGAACTACTTGTCTTTTATTACCTTCTGCTACCTCACTTCCACCATCACCCGAGACTGGATTAAGTTGGTCCAGAAAAGTTAAAGAGAAAGAAATGAAACAAGAATTTAAATGCTGGTGATTCCCTAAAAGGAATCTTGTCTCCCCTGGACAAATCCTGGGGTGAGTATGGGAGCTACTGATAGATGTTAGTTTGGGGAACTCAAGAGCAGATAGCAGCCTGAACCACCTTTTTCAGTTTAGGACTAGGAAAAATCAAGAATCAGAGTTCTGATCCCAGCCTGGTGTGAGAGCATCAGAAATATCTGCACGGGCTCTCTTGTCAGTCAGCTCTGAGACACCTTAATAGAATCCCTGTTTGAACCTGTATGTATCAGGGAGCCACAAAATGTTTTCCTCTGCTTCCATAAGCAGACAATCTGGTAGACCCGGAAAGCTACTATGGCAACATGAAGCAATGATCTGTGTGGACCTACCACCAATGAGCAGAAGTGAGTGAGGAAATAATGGTAGAAAACATCATAAATACATGACCATGACTCCTGTTAGACATACCTTGCCTCCCAAGCATAGGACTTGCCTTTAATAAAGTCCCCAAAAGAAACAACCCGATGAACTGATGTAAAGACTACATTGCTAAATTTATTATTTGGTACCTGGTAGAATGGAGGCTCAAAATTAAAATTAAATTTAATCATAGGAAAAAAATCATAATCCTTATGGCCTGAGAACTGTAGCCATAAAACCAATAAAAATCATTACTTTTTACAGAGTGCTTACAAGGTTGCAAGTATTAAATTAGCTACTTTACATAGGTGATCTCAATTTTATTAACAGTAAGTCATATTCTAAAAGTGCTCCTCCTTGAGCAGATGTTTTTCATGACAGATTTTCACTCTGATGGTAAAATCTGGTTCTGGTAAACCCTCTTATAGTTGCTTAACACCACACATCTTAGATAAATAGTGGATTAATAGGTCTTATACCCAGCAGTTTTAGATCTAGCAATTCAAGGTTCTTGTTCAAACCATAATTAACTTAATATTCATGCCCCCTGTCTTTTAAAGCCACTTCTCATTAGCAAGACCTTTATGACTTCCCAGCACAGTTGGCAACAACTTTATTTCCATCAAGCAAAAGACAATATGTTATAGATATTCACTATAAAATAAATAATACTGTCAAAGGCTTTATCCTGTCTTGGGGCTATCCTTAGCCTTCAAAAAAATTAATTGGTCCCACAGGCTTAGATGGATTTTAAATTTTGAAGAGGGAATTAGGGAGGAGGAACGTTAAAATTATCATTTTTGCTTTCCCTAAGGCACCTGGTCAAAGGCCACTCAGAATGGGAAATGTCCGCTTGAGGCCTTGCCCAGCAAGAACTAACAGAATCCATACCACGTTCAGCTGCAACCTTTATTATATTTCTAAAAAGTGAATTCAGTTTCCAGCCCTGCCAAAATATACAACTAAGTTTTACAGTTTTGACCTTAGGTAACTGGGGAGCAACCACATAAGCTGACATCAAAGAATATTTGCTTTTATTTTTAAAATATTTATTTCATGCTTGTAAAATCTAAAGGTGGCCTGAGTGTGAATGGGGATGAGACAGCAGAAACGTGAACTGGGTAGGTAAAGGGTGGTTTCTTTTCTCTTAATAAGCTGGTAAAACTGCTAAGGAAAAAAAATCACATATCCGAAAAAAGGAAAACAATTGTTTCTATTGATCTCACCATTGTGTACACTTTTCCGTCTCGTGTGTGTGGGTGTGTGTGTTTAAATCATTGCAATAAGGCTAAGATTACAAAGATATGAAAACAATCCCTAGGTATTTTTCTTGACCCTCCAAAAGTAAAAAAGCACGAAATAGTTTTGCCAAGAGGAACAGATGTTTCTGTTGTATATTTCTTACTCCCTGGGCATGCTTGAGAATTCTAAATATAAATGTTCAAACAGACAGGGTGCAAACACACAGGAAGTTTGGGGGGGGGTGTGAGGATTCATCTCGGCGATTTAATCTGATTCACAATTTTACACATGAATCAAAAATCAGGAAAATTGGAAAAAGGACCATTTAGACATATTGACATGTGTGGCATGCAGCTTAAAAAGAAAGCCAATTCAGAGAGGTAGCTAATCTCATGACTAACTTAAACTACATAAAGAATAAATAGAAACAAGTTTCAAAGACATACATACTAACTTAATTTTGCATGATTATATCTCAATGACCTTATATGACAGACTGAATGGGGTCGGTCACATTCGTAAATTCCCAAATTTCAATCATAGTCAGTACAGTTTTATATATTAAATTAAAAAATGAAGATCTCTCTCTGAGAAGAAACAGTAGAGGGGTCAGAATGAATATTCTAACTAACTACCCAACACATTACCTGACACAGAGTTATCTAATGTTCAATATAGGATAATGATCTAAACTTGCTGCTCAGGACGCTATAACAAACTAAGCTCTTCGCCTCTAATGGATAGTGACTACAATTTCCATTTCCACATGCAAAGGCTATTTCATGGCAATATAGTTTTTTGAAACTATAGTTTGAAAACTATAAATTTCAAACTATATTTGAAAATACAGCTTTTTGAAACATTATTTTCTGAAAAGAATGTTTCTGGGTAACATTATCAGGATGCGACATAGATTGTTCCTGACTTCAATTCCCCTCATAAGAAGACCAACTAGCAACTATCTATAGACAAGACACTGTTGAGAACATCCCAGTACCCAGGGATGAGGCTGAAGCACTCACCTGGACCACAGAGGTGGAGAAGGACAACATTAGAAGGGTAAGAGAAGTGGCTATGCTCTGCATTTTCCTATCCATAGCACCACACTAAGACAGCCCCTCTGGGCCTACAGTTTCTAAAGTGGGAAAAAGTAAGCCCAAGGTTGAGTTTCTTCTCCCCCAGCATTGCAGTATGCTTCCCTAGAGGCCCACTCAGATCTTCTCTCCCAGGGATCACTAGGGGACCCCGCAGGGCTTGACCTCTGGAGAACAGAAAGAGATGGAGAAGGGAGTGGGGTTTACAGCAAACAGTGCTCAGATCTCACACTGCATTCCTCCCCGCAGTGGTGCTTTAGCAGAGATCCCAGCAAGTGGCTCTGCCCATCTGCAGAGCAGAGCCAGTGCCTGCCCTCAGTTGACAGTTCTGCCTGATTCAGGAGCCCAGCACAAGCCTCACTGGATCTGGAGCCCATTTTACTTCCCACCTAGGCAGGAAAGCAAATCTGAAGCACTGCCCAACTGCTGAGTATAGCCTCCAGTCCCACCCAACAAGGAAACCTGACCTGAGAATCCAGGCAGCCATGCAGTCTATTCTACAGCCGCCCTCGGGCAGGGAGCCAGGTCAGCAGTACTACACAACTGCTAGATAACCAGACAGTCTGCTAGACAACCCCAGATAACCAGTCTAAACAGTGACCCTGCAAAACCAAATAACCCAAACTCTCCCAGCTTATGGCAGAGTCCAGCCTACAGCTTTGCTAGACTGCTGAATACAACCCACGGCCTGGCCAAGAGAGGGGGCCCAGCCAGTGACCCGCTCAATCATGGAGCATAATAACCCACAGCCCCACTTGACTAGGAAGTGTAGACAATGATCCCTCCTGACCTCAGAGCCCAGTCTCTAGCACATCCAACTGCAGGATACCCTTGGAGGCACCTCCCAGCCAAAGAGCCTAGCCAGTGATCTTGCCAAACAGCAGAGCACAGCCAGACGTCTATCTGGCCACGAAGCCCATCCTGAAGCCCCATTTAACTCTGGGGCACAGTCTGCATCCCTGTCTGATCACAGAGCACTGCCTGAGGACTTATTTTACCATAAAGCTCTGCCTGTGGCCCTGCCTGGACACAGAGTTCAGCCAGTGGCACCATCTGGCCGGGGAGCGCAACCTGAGACCCCCACCTCACCAGCAACTGCAAAGCCCAGCTCACGGCCCTGACCAAAAGCGGAGTTCAAGTGTCACCACCCTGTAAGGGAACATAGCCTGCGACCTTGCCTCACCATAGGTGACTGCACAGCCCAGCTAGTGCTTCCACCTGATCAAGGAGTGCAGCCAGTGGCCCAGCCTGATCAGGGATGCCACCCAACCACCCCTCCTGACTGCAGAGCCCAGCCAGCAGGCCCACCCAAACATGGAACCCAGCCAGCGGTAAACCCCTGACCTCAGAACACAGGCAGCAATTGATCTGGCAAATGCCACCGCCCACCCCCACCCAAATTGACTTAAGAAAGGAGGAACAGGGCTTCCCTGGTGGCGTGTTGGTTAAGAATCTGCCTGCCAATGTAGGGGACACGGGTTCGAGCCCTGGTCCGGGAATATCCCACATGCCGTGGAGCAACTAAGCCCGTGCACCACAACTACTGAGCCTGTGCTCTAGAGCCGGCGAGCCACAAATACTGAGCCCACGTGCTGCAACCACTGAAGCCGGTGTGCCTAGAGCCCGTGCTCTGCAACGAGAGAAGCCACTGCGGTGAGAAGCCCATGCACTGCAACGAAGGGTAGCCCCCACTAGCCGCAACTAGAGAAAAGCCACACACAGCAACAAAGACCCAGCGCAGCCAAAAATAAATTTATTTTAAAAAAAAGGAGGAGAAAAAAAAAAAAAAAAGGAGGAACAGAAGCAGGTCATATTCACAAAGGGTGCACATGGCTATGCATTTACTGCCATGGGCTAGGACTGTGTTCATTCTCCTGTTTCTGTTCTTTTTGGACATTCTCTTTTTTATGATTAGTGTTTACCTAAAATTTTATTTCCATATAATTATTTTAAACCTATTTATACCTTTTTATTTAAGGCTCACCTCTTGTAAACAGAATATATTTTGATCTTGCATTTTGACCAGTCTGACAAATATGCATTCTATTAGAGTGTCAGCAGTTCATTTATTTTTCAATATAATTATTTAAATAATTGTGTTTAATGCTATCATTTTGCTTTTTTTCCTATAACTTCCATTTACTTTTTCCTCTAGTACTTCTGTCCTACCCACTTTTGTGTTAATAAAATTAGTTAGGTAATATATTTTATTTTCTGTATTATTGTCTCTTCAGTTATATCTTTTTGTGTTATTTTAAATGTTTGCTCTGGTGATTACCATTTATATTTTAATAGATCACAGTTGATTTAAGATTAGCATTATACTCTATCAAATAAAATATAGAAACTTGCAAGAGTATAACTTCATTTACCAACCCCACTATGTTACTATTCATTCCAGTCTGATGATTTTCCCTTTAGCATGTTTGGAAGCACAGTTCTACTCAAAAATTTTTCTTAGCTTTTGATTCGGCGAAGGATGCTTTTATTTTACCTTAACTTTTGAAAAATATTTTTACTGTATATTGATTTCTGCATTGGCAATTTTCTTCTTTCAGGTCTCTAGCAATGCTTTACCACTGTCACCTGGACCCCATTTTTTATGATGGGAAGTTAGCTGTAATTTTCACCTTATATACAACGTATCACTTTTCTATGCTGTTTTCAAAATTTTCTTCTTATCTTTGGTTTTCAATAGTTTGACTATGATGTGCCTAGATACCATTTTCTTTTTATTCACCCTACTTCAGAATTTTCAAGCTTCCTGAATCTGTGAGTTCACATTTGTTACTGTATTTAGGAAAATTTTGTCATTATTTACTCCATTTTCTAAAAATTTATTTTCTTTTCTCAACTTCTGAAATTTCAATTATCCCTTGATATTGTCCCAGTTGTCACTGATATTATGTTTTCTTTCTTTTTTAAAATTCTTTCTTCTCTGTAATATTCAGGTTGAACAATTTCTATTGATATATTATCAACTTCACTATTTCCTACACAGTGTACAATGCAATTTTAATTCCATCAATTGAAATTTTTTCAAGTTTTGTACTTTTGAACTCTACATTTTGCTTTATTTCCTTAGTTTTCATGTCTCTGCCTAAACTGCACATATATATAATAATTACAACAATATTTTCTGTTAAGTCCAAGAACATATTTATAATAAGTGCTTTAAAATCCTTGCCTACTGATTCTAAAATCTAGATTATCTCAGGGTTGGTTTGTATTGATTACTTTTTCTTTCAACTTTGGGTCATATTTTCCTGTTTCTACTCATCTCAAGTAATTTAATTTTAATGGACATTACGGATGACATATCATACAGACTGTTGTTCATTTATCTTCTTTTTAAGAGCAAAAATTTAAGAGCTGTAGCAAAGAGTTGACTTGGCTGGAACAATATCCAAACCCTATCTCCCCTATATGGGCAGATTGACATCTCTGCTCAGTTCTCTTAACCTTCTATCTGTCCCTTACTTTGAGCTCCTTAGAATCTTGGAATTCTGGGGCCATCCAAAAACCTGCCTGCAATTCACACACATTCTGGGGGGCTTCTCTATTTAAGGGGTATGTTCCCTAACATTGCTACTGTTCTGGATGGCCCAAATTCTATCTTCTAATTTCTCAAGCCAAAAAGGCAAAAATTTTATAGTTCAGATTCAGCTGTTTTGCTCCCCAAGAAGTAGTGTTTGTCTCAAGCTATATGAATGAAATATAAATATAAAATTAGTATATAAACATAAATCTCATTCAGCTTTTGCCTTTTAATGACTGGCTCTTCAGTGTTCTTTCAAAATTTTTGCAACTTTCTAGTACCACTTTCAAATACTTAAAGAAAAAAATTCTTTCCAGAGTTTATAGTTAACATCTCTGTATTACTCCAATATAGCCTAAAAATATATACTAGTTAACTTCAAAAGTAATGTGAAATAAAGACATTACTAGATTTTTTTTTTTAATGATGAGATGATATGACACCTGCAGATCTGGACTAAAAGTAATACTAAAGGATATTCCCCAGAGAGAAAGAAAATTGCCACATACAGAAAACACAGAAATGTGGGAAGCAATGAAGAACAATGAAATGGAGAAATATGAAAATAAAACAACTGTGTAAAACAATTATTAAAGTCTAGGGATCATAAAATATGTGCAAAATTAAAAAGTATGATAATCATACAACAGATGGGAGAGATTTAAATGGGGTTAGTGTTTCATGGTCCTATAATTTATAGAGAGTCTTGAAAAATCTAAATGCTAAGTATATTTGGAAGTACTAATAAATCAAGAATGCATGTAGTAATATTTAATGCAGCTAATAAAATGATATTAAAATGATTTATAAAACAAACTAGTGGAAAAAGAAAACAAATGCTTAATCATTTCATTTATCCAAAATAAATCATTCCACTCCAAGCTGCCCTGGGCCACGAAGAGCCACACAGGTAGATAAGACACAACAGTCTTTAAAACAAAGACTGTTAACAAGAGACAAAGGACATTACATAATGATAAAGAGATCAATCCAATAAAATATAACAATTATAAATATATGAAAACCCAACACAGGAGCATATAATTACATAAAGCAAATGTTATTAAACATAAAGGGAGAAATTGACAGTAATACAATAATAGTAGGGGACTTTAAAACCCCATTTGTATCAATGGACATCATTCAGACAGAAAATAAATAAGGAAACACTAGCCTTAAATGACATGTTAGATGAGATGTATTTGATAAGTATATACAGAACATTTCATCCAAAAGAAGAATACACATTCTTTTCAAGTACATATGGAATATTCTCTAAGATAGACTGATCCCATGTTTGGCCACAAAACAAATCCCAATAAATATAAGGCTGAAATCATAACAAGAATCTTTTCTGATCACAGTGATATGAGACTAGAAATAAACTACAGGAAAAAAAAAGCAAAAACTACAAACAACTGAAGTCTAAACAACATGCTACTAACCAAACAGTGGGTCACTGGAGAAATTAAAGAGAAAATCCAAAAATGCCTTAAGACAATGTAAATGGAAACACGATGATCGAAATCTACAGCATGCAGCAAAAATAATTCTAAGAGAGAAATACAGCAATCCAAGCCTACCTCAAGAGACAAGAAAAATCTCAAATAAACAGGTTAATTTTACACCTAAAGGAACTAAAAAAGAGAAAACAAACAAAACCAAATCTAGTAGAAGGAAAGAAATAAGAAAAATCAGAGCAGAAATAAATAAAATAGAGACTAAAAAAAAAAAAAATCAATGAAACTAAGACCTGGTATTTTGAAAAGATAAAATTGATAAACCTTTATCCAGACTCATCAAGAAAAAAAGAGAGACAGCCCAAATAAATAAAACCAGAAAAGAAAGGGAAGTTACAAGCAGGACCACAGAAATAGAAATGACCTTAAGAGATGACTAAGAACAATTATACTACCATAAAATGGACAACCTAGAAGAAATGGATAAATTCCTAGAAACGTACATTTCCTAAGACTGAATCAGGAAGAAATACACAGTATGAACAGACCAATTACCAGTAATGAAATTAAATCAGTAATCAAAAAGCTCCCAACAGAAAAATGTCCGAGGCCAGTCAGCTTCACAGGTAATGTTTCTACAAAACATTTTAAAAACAGTTAACACTTATTCTTCTCAAAGTATTCCAAAAAACTGCAGAGGAAGGAACACTTTCAAACTCATTCTCTGAGGCTAGCACTACCCTGATATCAAAACCAAACAAAGACATACACACAGAAAAAAAGAAAAAAAAAACAAGAAAGAAAAGAAAAAGATAAGAAAATTACAGGCCAAATCACTGACGAACATAGATGCAAAAACTCTCAACAAAATCCTAGCAAACCAAATTCAACAATACATTAAAAGGATCACACACCATGATCAAGTGGGGTTTACCCTAGGGATGTAAGGATGGTTTAATATCCATATATCAATCAACATGATACGCCATATTAACAAAATGAAGGATAAAAATTATATGATCATCTCAATGGATGAGGAGAAAAGCATTTCACAAAATTCAACATCCATTTATGATAAAAAATTTCTCAAGAAAGTGGGTATAGAGGAAATGTACCTCAGTGTCTTAAAGGTCAAACATGCACACCCACACCTAACACCATACTTAACAGCAAAAATTTGAAAACTTTTCCTCTACAGTCCTGAAGAAGACATGGATGTCCACTCTAGCCACTTTTATTCAACCTAATATTGGAAGTCCAATTCACAGTCATTAGGCAAGAAGAAGTAATAAAATGCAGCCAGATAAAAAAGCAAGTATTAAAACTGTCATTATATGCAGATGACACAACAGTATAAAGAGAAGCCCTAACGATTCCAATAAACAAGTGTTAAAACTAATAAATTCATTCAGTAAAGTCACAAGATACAAAATCAGATACAGAAATCTGTTGCATTTGTATACACTAATAACAAACTATCAGAATGAAAAATTGAGATAGCAATCCCATTTATGGTTGCATCAGATACAATAAAATATCTAGTAATAAATCTAAACAAAGAAGTAAAAGACTTGTATTCTGAAAACTTTAAGACATTGATGAAAGAAATTGAAGATAACACAAATGGAAAGATACACTGTTCTCATGGATTGGAAGAGTTAATATTGTTAAAATAACCGTACTACCCAAGGTAATCTACAGATTCAGTGCAATCTCTATCAAAATACCAATGGCATTCTAGAACAAACAATTTTAAAATTTGTATGGAAACACAGAAGGCCCCAATAACCAAAGCAATATTGAGACAGAAGAGCAAAGCTGGAGGTATCATGCTCTGTGATTTCAAACTATACTACAAAGATACAATAATCAAAAACAGACTGGCACAAAAAACAGATGCATGGATCAATGGAAAAGAATAGAGAGCCCAGAAAGAATCCCACATTAATATGGTTAATTAATCTATGACAAAGGAGACAAAAATATACAGTAGGGAAAAGACAGCCTCTTCAATAAATGGTGTTGGGAAAACTGGACAGCTACATGCATTGAATCAAACTGGACTACTTTCTCACAAAATATATAAAAATAAATGCAAAATGAATTAAAGGTTTATATGTAAAAACTGAAACCATAAAACTCCTAGAAGAAAGCATAGGCAGTATTCTCTTTGACATCAGTCTTAGCAATATTTTTTTGGATCTGTCTTCACAGGCAAGGGAAACTGAAGCAAAAATAAACAAATGAGGCTCCATCAAACTAAAAAGCTTCTTTACAGCAATAGAAACTATCACTAAAACAAAAAAGCAGCCTACTGAATGGGAGAAGATGTTTGCAAAAAATATACCAGATAACTGGTCAATACCCAAAATACACAAAGAACTCATTGAACTCAACATCAAAAAACAAACAACTCAATTAGGAAATGGGCAGAGAACCTGAATAGACATTTTTCCAAAGAAGACATTCATACAGCCAACAGACACATGAAAAGATGTTCATCATCACTAATCATCAGGTAAATGCAAATCAAAACCACAATGAGATATCACCTTACGCCTGTCAGATGGCTATCATCAAAAAGAACACAAGTAAAAAATATTGACAATGTAATCCTCAAACACCATTGGTGAGAATGTTAATTGGTGCAGCCACTGTGGAGAACAATATGGAGATTCCTCAAAATACTTAGAACTACCATATGATCCAGCAATTCCACTCCTGGATATATATCCAAAGAAATGAAAATACTAATTTGAAAAGATACATGCACACCAATATTCACTGCATCATTATTTACAACAGCCAAGATATGGAAGCAACCAAAGTGTCCATCAATAGATGGACAGATAAAGAAGATGTGGTATATACACAATAGAATATTACTCAGCCATAACATAGAATGAAATCTTGCCATTTGTGATAACATGGATGAATCTAGAGGGTGTTATGCTAAGTGAAATAAGTCAAACAAAGAAATACAAATACCATATGGTCTCACTTATATATAAAAAAAACAAAAACAAATGATCAAAATAACAAAAATGGACTCACAGATACAGAGAACAAATGGGGTTGACAGAGCAAAGTGGGGTAGGTCAGAGTGAAATAGGTAAAGGGAATTAAGAGTTACAAGCCTCCAGTTATAAAATAAATAAGTCACAGAGATATAATACACACCATAAAGATTATCATCAATAATATTGTAATAACTTTGTATAGGGACACATGGTTACTAGACTTATTGTGGTGATCATTTCATAATGTATGCAAATTTCAAATCACTATGTAAAATACATGAAATTAACATAACATTGCATATTAACTATACTTCAATTAAAAAATCTGGCTTTTCTACATTAATCTTTGGAAAAATAGGTATTAAGGCAAAAAACATTGCTAGAAAAGAAGAGGGACATTTCAGTATAATAAACTAATACACCAGGAAATGATAACAATTCTGGTTAGTATGCACCCAAATTAAATGGCTTCAAAATATATAAAACAAATGTTGACATAACTAAAAGGAGAAATTAACAGATTTATAATCAGAGTGGAAGATTTAGCAAATTTCTTTCAGTGACTGCCAAAATAAGCATAAGCAGACCAAAAAATCTATAGAAGTTTGCTCAAGGTGAATAATCCTGATCTAACTGACATATAAAGAACACTGTAATTAATAGTAACAGATAGATATTATTTTCACATGCCTATGAAGAACTTACCCAAATAGATCTCAAATTAGCCTCTAAATCATATCTCAAAAAGTTTTCAAGGAATGAAATTATATGAAATGTGTAACACGACCATGGTGAAATTAAGCTAGAAACAACAACAAAAAATAATTAGGAAATACCTAAGTGCTTGGTAATTAAGTTTTCTTTTTTAAATCATAATGGAAATTAGATTAGAACATATTTTAGCCCTGTAATAATGGAAATTCAATTATCAATATGTTGTGTATTTGTGATTAGAGGGAAATCAATAGCCTTTAGTGCATATATTAGGAAGAAGGAAGCCTAGAATTTAATGAGCTCACTAACCAGCTTATAAGTTAGAAAAATAAAAGCAATTATACCTAAAGAAAGTAGAAAGATGAAATGTATAAGTTAATAAAATAGAAAATAAACAATTTTTAAAAATCAGTAAGTCCATATTTGGAGACAATTCTTCTTGGTTCTCTTGTGGTTTATTTGGTTGGTTATCTCAAGACATGCAAGTGAGGGAACTGAGAGAGTGAGACAGGAAGGGGCAAAGCCAAAGATAAGGATGTATAACTGAGGCTGAGATTGTTTTATAACAATAGATGTTGTATTTTGCTGCAAACTCCCGTGAAGCTTACCAATATTTTACAAACTATACGTAAAAATTTTGTGTCTTAATGACGGAAGTCCAGAGCATTTATAAAACAGCACTTAACACCCCCTTGGTAAGGAATGCTCCTGGCACCTTAACCACTCTCTACGTTTGGACTCTGCTTACATGGAGGTGGAGTTCCCACAGCATTAGCTTAGGCTCTGGGGCAAAATGTAGTAAAATACAATGTGTGCTCAAGATGAGGTACTAGCAGCACATGTGGCCCAGTAGCAGTACAACATGGACTGCAACTGACTGAAGGTACTCTCTTGCCCTGGGCCCATCTTAAAAACGAACAGTATTCTGAATCACACCATATACATCAGCAGTAGCAGTATTTTCAAGTACATTGATATGCTGCCTCGGAAACCGAGAGAAAACCTCATAGTTGAGTCATCTTTATAAGTGGTAAGAATAAAAAGTGCAATACATTTTCTTATACTTTAGAGAGCTGTCCCCAAATGCCCCAGACTATTGATTCACTTTTGAGACAGGACTCTGAATCTTTAGATTATTTATCTCCCATTCGTTGTACATATGTGTTACACTACAAAATCCAAAGTACTTCCTTCCCCTTGTTAACAAGATTATGTTAGGATGACTCACCAAAACAGTAAGCCAGCATTAGGAAAGAAAAGCAAGGTCCCTGTAGACTACAATGAGACCGAGAAGCATTAACATGATCTTGGGGCAAGAAGTTAATGTGTACTAGTCTTCTTCCCAGGTGAGTGTGAATACTTTTGATCCTCATTTCTGAAGTTGATTAAAATAAATTATTTCTCAAATCAGTAGTCACAAGCCAAGAATTTTAGGCTATGTTGATCAGTTCCAGTAAAAGCACCACATCCAGCACAGCAGCTAAGATTGGGGCTCCACTTACTATTCTGTCATTTTCCACAGCTCATTTGCTTTTTCCCTCAGGAATGTACAGGTGAATTAAACTGGGATATGCTGGTAATCACTGCATCTTCATCCTTTGAGGATGACATTATTCACTGCAAATTATCCTAGGATCCGGTATTCCTTCTGATTTACATTTTAGGCCTGAAATAGGGGCAGTTTCTGGGGATTTTGTTTTGTCCTTCTTGACACAGACTCTTAGTAGCTACAGTAGACTCCAGAGTAGCCAATCTGGCATTTGTTTAGTTTATCATTCCCAATATGCACTCTTGGAAACCAAGAAATAATGATGATATTTCTGTTCTTCCGATATCAGAATCAGTTAATGGTTAATATCTAATAGCACACGAAAGAATTCTGTATATTCTTTTTCTAAATATACAGTTACTCTACTAAATGGCAGCAGAGTTCTTCAGGGGAAGAGTTTACAATAAGGGACATTACAATGTCCTTTGCCAAAGAGATCTAGCCTCCACTTCAATCCAAATGTTCAGGGTTTGAACTTAGGTTTGAAAATCAGGTGAGTTATAACAATTTCCATTCGGGGATCCAACATCAGCCTTCTGCTTGTCAGCTATATATATTTTTTAAGTTACATATGTCCACATCCTATGCAGCAGCCATATTATCAAAAAAGAACATGATCTATTAGCCACCACCACAGATCTCTGTGGGGTAAGGCACCTAGAGTTCACTCTGGTAATGCTATCAGTTAAGATTAACTACACTTTTTAAAAATGTAATTCCACAGAAAACCTTTGAGAAATGTTGTAAAAACACGCCTCCCTCAGCAGGAGTGAGAGCCGGGTTTTTTATTCGGATTTCTTCAATCATGACATAGATATGCTCTCAAGGAGTGCATATCCTGATATTCAAATCTGTTACCTTTGCAAAGTAACTTCCAATTCTTCAGTAAAGACAAACAAACAAAATTTTAGGCAAAGAAACGCAAGTGCTGTCAGTTGGAAATGGTCTGGAACTCACTGATAGGATGTAGATGGGGCACCAGCATTTGCTACCTTGCGCCCCTTGTACTATGCAGATCCACTTACTGTCTGACGTATGGAGATATCCTTTGAGTTGTAAAGCTGTATACACAAGTCCTGTCCTTCCCAAGAAATATTTATTCAGATTCCAAAGTGTGAGGACCCAGGATCCTTCCCATTATATTCCCAAAGAGACTCTTAGAAGGAGAGGAAGGACAGCTAGCTCTTTCTTTTCTACAAATGCCAAAGTTATTTTCTGTGATACTTGCCTACAGTAGATCCTGTTACATGCAGGATTGTATCTGGTTCCCCTCACATCATCCCAGGGATAAAAATAAGGGCAAAGTGAGCCCTAAACAGTTAATAGTGTACATAAGTAATTATAATCTACCCTGTTCCAGAATTTTCATGCTGGCATTCAAGACAATACTAGCGAATGTAGACACTAAAGACTTAATAAACTCCTTTTTCCTGCCTGCTTATCTACTGTCAAGAGGAATCCAAAATGACAAAGCAGCAGCCACAATCCTGACTAAGGGTCAGGATTAGTGGACCCTCACTTGTGTTCCCTGATAGAAGCATACTTCCCCTCCCCCTTTTCCCCCAAGCCACCACTCCTCACACTTTAGCTTCTTTATTCCAATGGTGCTTAAAGTTGTGCACGTAGAAACACAAATTCCGAAACGGGTCACGGAAAAGACAATGAGAGAAGCAAGTCTTATTTCCATGCAGTAGTTCTCAAAGCAGTGTATTCTACCTGTCAGGGATATAGTGCCACAAAATGGCCGTTGGTTCAAATTATATATTTTATCTTAAAATATAGCGGCCCAACTTCAGCAGATGTCGTATCCAGCTTTGTACATTAGGTAAGCATTTACCTAATCATTACAATGTTTTCCCATTCGAGGTTTGGGGAATGATTTTTAGGAAAATTTTCCCCACAGCCATAGGAGATGAGACTCTCTTTAATCCTCCCATAGAATCTTTCTACATTTCACTGTGTACCATGAGTTGGCAGTTAGCTGAAATGAGCCTGTCATTTTCTTCTTTCATAGCATTTCTTCTTTCACTGCACTGAACAGAAAATACCCAAATGCACAATCATTTTAAGAGTCAGTATCATTATATCTCTCATGCAATGGCATAAACCAGTGTTTCCTGGAGTAGTCTGAAGGGGCTAAGCATAATCTTAACCCCTTAGCATAGATGGGTTCTTCAGGCAAAGAAACGCAAGTGCTGTCAGTTGGAAATGGTCTGGAACTCACTGATAGGATGTAGATGGGGCACCAGCATTTGCTACCTTGCGCCCCTTGTACTATTCAGATCCACTTACTGTCTGACGTATGGAGATATCCTTTGAGTTCAGAAATGAGGCAGGCATGTTCTTAACCACTGCGCCACCAGCAGATGTCCCAGCCATAGGAATAGATATATAAAGAGTCTGGGGTTTTTGAGAAGGAATCTCACTCAAGAGAAAGCAAATATAAAAGATGGCTCCCACTGTTTTTTTTTTTTTTGTACATCAGGGTATAAGACATGAAGCCAACAAACTAAAGAATATAAATGAGGGAATCACAATAAAATGGAACCTTCTAACTCAGCTGACCGTGGGACACATACTCCTCTGGGTTCCTAGTTGCAAGCTTAAAATGTCCTCACTCATTAGGCCAGTTTCATCAGGTTTCCAATTTCTTCCAGTGGAAATCATCTTAATTGATATATGTGGTATGACAATATTATCTGTCTAAAACCGAACAAATTTTATCTATCATAAGTAAATTCAAGGGGAAAAGAATACAATTGCACTTAAGATTAAACAGTAATTATTATTTTTGACATATTTTCAGTGAATTGAGATATAATCGATATATTGTGTAAGGTGTACAACATGACAATTTGATTCACATACATACTGTGAAATGATTACTACAATAGGCTTAGTTAACGCTTCCATCATCACACATAATTACCTACTCTCTTAGCAAGTTTTAAGTAAATAACACAGTACCATTAACTATATTCACCATGCTTTAAACTAGATCCCCAGGACTTATTCAATTTATAACTGGAAGTTTATACTCTTCGATCAACATCTCCCCATTTCCCCTATCCCAGACTCCTGGAAAGCACTATTTATGAGTTTCTTATGAGTTCAGCTTTTTCAGATTCCACATAAGGATGAGATCATACAGTATTTGTTTTCGTCTGTCTGACTTCTTTCAGTTAGAACAATGCCCTCAAGCTTTATCCCTGTGTTGCAAAAGGCTGATTTTCTTCCTTCTTGTGGCTGAAATATATTCCAGTGTGTATGTGTGTGTATGTGTGTATTACATTTCATCATTTTATCCATTATTGGGCACATACGCTTTTTCCATGTCATTATTTACTATTGTGAATAATGATGCAATGAACATGGCGGTGCATATACTTTAAGGTGACAGTCACCAAATTCCCTGCTTCCAAACTAAATCCTGAAGTGAAGACAAATTTCATCCGTTCTATGAATTGGAGTCTGATCTTTTAACTATTCTATGCATATATTAAGGTGGATCACATGAAGTTCCATTTTGCAAAGTCAAAAATGATCAAATATTGGGACTTCCCTGGTGGCACAGTGGTTGAGAATCTGCCCGCAATGCAGGGACAAGGGTTCGATCCCTGGTCCAGGAGGATCCCACATGCCGCGGAGCAACTAGGCCCATGCACCACAACTACTGCGCCTGCGCTCTAGAGCCCGCGAGCCTGCGTGCCACAGCTACTGAGGCCTGCATGCCTGGAGCCTGTGCTCCGCAGCAGGAGAAGCCACCACAATGGGATGCCTACGCCCCGAAACGGGGAGTAGCCCCCGCTCACCGCAGCTAGAGAAAGCCCGCATGCAGCAACGAGAACCCAACACAGCCAAACATAAATAAATAAATAATCAAATATTAACAATTTCATATGGAACAACCAATTTGTAATCTCAAAAATAAGTATGTAATACTAAAATATTGCACTGTTTTATATTTTTATATCTGTTTTCCTATATAGCCAATGTGATAGAAATTAGGCAGACAAAAATGAATAAGACCTAGTCCCTTCCCTTAAAGAGCTTACAGCTGATACCTAATAGGTATAAAGTAAATAAATGAAGTTATGAATCAATGAATACATACAGAATGTAACTGGCTGATACAGAGCAGATAGAAGAGTAAATAAAACATTGAAAATGAAATCACAGGAAGTGGGTAAAACAGCCATTTATTACCTGTAAGTTACTAAGTAAATGCTTTGTAAATAACAATAGTGATAATAATACCTTCAATATATTATTCCCCACCTTATAATTAGCATCACATAACTTCAGAGAGTAGATTTTTGTATCTTCCATGGTGAACCATGTTAGGGTTTTTCTCTTAATTTTGCACAAGCAAAAGGTTTTTTAATGTGGCAAGCAGATATACATACATACATCTCAGTTACGAGGTATTGTAACAATTTTCTTTATGGGGGATATATAGGCTCTTTTTTTTTTTGGATGTAAGTTAAGTAGATAATGTTTAGATGCAGGCTTGTTTGTAAGCAGGAGCATCTGGAAGTTCTGAAACTTGATAGTTATACAAAGAAAATATATAATACACAATGCTGAGCATCAGTTTAAATACAGAATTTTGCTACAACGCTTGTTCACCATAGATGACACATTATTCTTTTATTAAAGAAGGCAAAATTTAATCTGTTAAAAAATGTTCTGAACAAGTTCCAGATCTAGAAAGCAATTTATAGTAAAATTCAAATTAAAGGACATGCTGTGCACTTTGTTTTCACATTATGTGATATATATTTTCCAGAATGAAAAAACAAGTACGGACTCCTGTTAGACTGACAACCATAGTAAATTGACCCTTGAATTTAGTAAGCCAGGATAGTGGATATATTCAGTTTGGATTTCTTCCACTTTAGATATTTATTTACTTCAGAACCTGAGTACTAAGAATACTGAGGTGAAAATTAGACGTGTAGACTGAAAATACATTTGGATAAGAAGCATTTCAGGAATGGCAGAGCAAGACCTCTGAAAAACTGCTCCTCCATAAAAGCAATGATAATGATTGGCAAAATCAACTTTTTAGAACTCTAGAAATTAACCATAAAAAAGTAAGATAAGTGAGGTTTGAAATGTTATAACAGGCCCTGTGCCCACACCTTACTCCCTACTGTGCAGCAGTGTTGAAAAACAATAGCCTGGCTAGCAGCAACTGTGAAAACCAGCAGCCCTGCGGACACTGGAGGGAACAGAATGGATTAAAAACAATCCCCTCCATGACTCTCTCTCGCCCTGTCAAAACTCACCCTTCCCCCTCCCCATATCCTCAAGTCCGTTCTCCAGTAGGTCTGCGCCTCTATTCCTGTAACAAACGTAGTAAGGTAGATAGCTAGGGGGAAGCAGCCGCAAGGCACAGGGATATTAGCTCGGGGCTTTGGGACAGCCTGGAGGGGTGGGATGGGGAGAGTGGGAGGGAGGGAGACGCAAGAGGGAAGACACATGGGAGCATATGTATATGTATAGCTGATTCACTTTGTTATAAAGCAGAAACTAACACACTATTGTAAAGCAATTATACCCCAATAAAGGATGTTAAAAAAAAAAAAAAAACAATCCCCTCACTAACCAAGATGGTCACGGTGCAGGCTGCTGCCTTCTAGGCAGACAGACACGGATGCAGAAATCAAGGAAGGAACTCCGATGCCTGAGGAATTCATTCCATGCTGTGGAGTTGAAACACAGGTTCTAAAATGTGGGCCCTGGACTGACCGCGTTAATACTCTAAGTGCCAACAGACCTAGGCTGCTTATTTTCTTTATTACGGGTAACACAGGTTTTTCTGCCTTTTATGTGCCATTTGCAAAGGCTTTGTATTCTTCAACAAAAAGACGCTTTCCAGTTTGGGTTATCAGTCATGCTGGGCATGCCGTGGCCCCCAAGGACAAGAAGATTCTGACAACTTTCGGACGATCCAAATGCTAGAGAAATTAAGGACATCTATGGACTCTGTGGTCAAGTAGAATACAAACTAGCTTTCCTGAGAACTCATGTGCCAAAGGAAATGAAACTTGTGGTCATTGGTCATTCTGTAGGCTGCTCTTTTTCCCTTCAGATTCTGAAGCATATGCCCCTGAGCTCCCAATAACTCGCTGCTTTCTGCTCTCTCCAGCAACTGAGCGAATGACTGAGTCACCCAACGGCAAGCTCGCCAATCCACCTTTGTGCTGGCTTTGATGTTCTCTATGTTCCTGGCTACTTACTACTTAAATCATGGCCCGAGAAAATCAAGTCCTCGATGATCAGAACGCTCCTTTGAATGATTAACGTACGGAGTGAATGTTCCTTTCTGAATGCGTTGGAACCATTCTGCCTCATTAGTGCTGCCTCCCTTGGAAGCCAAGAAATGATGGAGGTGGTGAAGAGAGACAATGAAACCATAAGGAACATGTACCTAAGTTCACATTTTACTATGATACTATAGATGGTTGGTGTCCAAAAGCGTACTATGAAGACATGAAGAAAGATTTTCCAGAAGGAGACATATGACTCTGTGAGAAAAAAAATACCTCATGCATTTATCCTCTATTTTTTACCAGGAGCCAAACATGGAAGCTGACTGGCTAAAGGATGATCTGTCTAAACTATAAATACTGGCACAAGGAACAAGCACTGACATAGAGGCAGTAGGTGTACTGACTCTTAGTAGTAAGTAGTATTCTTAGTAGGTAAATGTTAAATTTTAATGTTGATATTAGAAGAGAAAAAAAGTGAGGCCCTCTTGGCCTAGAAACCATCATCTCCTAGCTCCCCATGCTATAGGCTGAAATAAACACAGTCAATCAATATTCCATAGGATTAACAACACATTTCCAAAGACTCCAGGAACACAGTGATCTAAACAAGGCCTCTTATGTTTGCACAAGATGCCCAGTGGCACCATACAGTTTTGGTAGGCAGAATCCTTGCAGACAAAAGGAAATCTAAATTTAGTTGATTTTAATTGAGTTACAGTGTAGAATAGGCTCCCCTAGAGAAAATTATGAAAGACCTACTAGAAAATGTAAGAGACCTGTGAATGTTATGTGTGTAGTTGGATATGTGAAGTGTATGAGATCGTGAGAAGAATATACTCAAGTTCCAGTAGAGCAGGGAGTGATGAGCAGTGGATCTTGGCAGTGGACCAGCTCTCTCTTAAGGACAGAAACTGAAGATCATCCCAGACTAACTTTGCACAGGTCTTGGCTGAGATTATCAGAATCAGACTGGATCCCAGGATAGCCTGCACATCCTACCTGTCACCACCATGCAGCATGTCTCAAACCACCAAGTCAGCCTTCTGTCTGGCTGCCAGTGAAACAAACCCAAACAGAGCCAATGGCAGGAGAAGCGCTGCTTATTTCCTTCCCTGAGGAGTATGACTTCCTGATCTACCTGCGGTAGTCAGTGAATAAATTTCGTCAGATATTCTTCTGATAAACTAACAACTAATAAGAGTTATTGAAGGATCCCAATGAAACCTTCCTCCACAGACAGCCAGCAAGCTCTGGTTGTGAGCTCCCTGCTGGCTCCTCTTCTCCAGAGCCAGGATGGGGAGGCACTGGGCTGTCCCAAATCAACCCTGTACCTGCCCACATGCAACTGCCCCTTCTGTGATTTTCTTCAAATTCCATTGAGAACCAGCAGTGAGCCAAGTACTATATAAGCAGTGAAGACAGATTGTTAGCTACATTATGATTCTTGTCTGCTGACAATCTATAAGTAATTTTTGAAAGGGCATCTTTAAATTGCTGAATAGAGAATCACCATAAATAAGTTTTCCACTTCTGCATTAGCTTTGTTAGTCAGAAAGAAATTATTTCACTAATGAACCAAAAGAACTGATTAAATCATGTGAATTCACCCTCTCTGGGCACCTTGGGGTTCAGTAAAGAAGAGGCTTGTTCTCTGACCTAGAGTAGGCTAATGATATGGCTTCCTGCACTGACTGAATCCTGGGACCGTAGGAGCCAATAAATCCCACTGACTGCAAAGATGGTTGATGATCGATAGAAACATTCTATTTTCTCCTAGAGGAAATCCCTCATGGTGTTATCATTCCTTAAGGACAATGGGATGTTGTCTTTCTTCTCAAAACCTAAAGCCCCCTTATGAAAGATTCAGCTCTGATATGCTCCCAACCCAGTGGTAAGTGTTGAATGAGTTACGATCCTCTGGCATGGCTTCCGCATCGGGACAAATGACTTCTCAGAGGGTAAGAGCCAAGCTCCAGGCAAGGAGGTCTCCTGGCCCCAGAGAGGAGCCAGTAGGTGCATAAGCCATTGGTGCAAGGCTGCATACAAAGTCCTTACTAGCAACTGTGTGGGGAGGCCTTCTGGAAATCTTACATTAGTAGCTGGGTCTCATGGCTCTGAAGTGCCTTGCACACAGGAGATGCTCAACAGTACGAACCTAAAGCACTTAAGCAAGTACTGGGTAAATCATGCTACTGGAATAAAGAATAACATGCCCAGCTTTTCTTTTAGTGTTATTTTACAACATTACTTCATATTTCAGGAGTCCACATGTATGAAATTATATCTGATACACCAAAGTTTACCAGAGCTTAAAAAATGATAAGAAGTAAAACAATAAAGTAAAAGATACTGGCTGTTAATTCCTGTTTATCGTCTAAGCACCAAATGAATTTTCAAAATAAATGTTTTACCCACACTTAATGACCTTGCCTGGCCTGATCTCTGTTTGTTGAGGGAGGAAGGGTAAAATCTTAGTGCCCTCCTGAGTTAGACTAGGGTCAAAGTCTCTCTCTTAAATTGAAAAGCCATTTTTTCAATGGTTCTTTTAGAGAAGGAAGAATCAGATTTCAGGAAATTGAAGTTCATTTTATTTCATTAGGAATTAAAAATGTTTCCATGCATATGTATGAGGTGACAAGGGGTGTGAATTCTGGAGGCCTTACCATCTGTGTGATCTTAGACAACTTCATCTAATTTCTCCATGCCTCACTGTCCTCACTTATAAGATAGGATTAATAATAATACATACCTCATATTGTTAGAAGATTTCAATGCGATGATTAAATGAAAGCATTTAGCAAAATGCCTAGAGTATCTTCTTGATAAAGATTGGCTATATTAATAAATATTATTAAACATTTTAATAATAAAAATAAACAAAAGACTAAAGTTGGTAAGCAGTGGATGAAATCCATTTCCCAGAAGCATTTCTGCCTGTATATACTGGTCGGTCACTTAGATTATTTAATAACTTCATCTGGGGTTATCTAGTGCTAAGTGAAAGGCCTGAACAAAAAATCATGACCAGTTGTTCCCAGTCTGCTCTGGACCGTGGGGAAGAATCTCCAGAGGCAGCCCCTGTGGCTTTTTGTGGCCGGGTGTCCAAGGCAGCAGCCCTCTCACCATTGGCCTCTCCTCCCAACCCTTGGAGAGCCAGTGACCTCCAAAGTCGTGATTTTTCTTTGTCCTTCGGTATATTAAAATTAAATTTAATTCCAGACTTGAGGAGACAAAACAACTTAATGTAATACCTGATTCTGGATTAGATGCTTTTGTTACTTAAAAAAAAAAAAAACAAAACACTCTTGGGACAGTTTGCAAAACTTCATTGAATGGGACCTGAAGATTAGCTGGGAATAGGAGATCCATGTTAATTTTCTGATTTCAGTGGTTGTGTTGTGGATAACTAGGAGAATCTCTTTACTTGTACTGAAGACACACTAAAATGTCTGGGAATCATGGAGCATTATGTCAATTTACTTTCAAATGGTTCAGAGGAAAAAATAGTTATCTGTACTTGCAACTTTTTTGTAAGTTTGAGATGATTTTGAACTGTATAGAAATAATTATTTAGAAAAATAAAAGAAATCCCCTTCAAGTTCCATCCCAGATTACTGTCACTATCTACCTGACTGTACAGTTCCCCAAAAGCTTAAATCTCAGAATCAGAGCTTGTTCATGGCAAACAGTCTATACCATGGGTATTTATCTAAAATAATCAGTGGCAATTGTTTAAAATCTCACCTGCCTGAGGTGGCAATAGGAAGAGGATGACCAAAAACTTAAAAGTTAAAAATGGAGAATGAGATTAATAGGGGACTTTTAAAGCTTTAACTTATTCCTAGAAATCAAGAAGATAATGCCCATGTGAAAGCGTGTGTTTATGCCAAAGAAAAAGGGAAGAAGACCTAATCCTCAGCTCTGTCTGACCTTGAAGCTCTGACAAGGAGGAAGTGAGTGAAAGCTAAGGCAGAGTTGTAAACTGCTTGCATGAGCAATGAAAGGAAACACCAAAACAAATATAGGGCTCTTCTGCTAAGACTGGGAGACTTAATGGCTCAAAGCATTTAAGAAAATCTCTTTCAAATCATTAGCTGAAATTGACACTAATGAAGCAGAGCCTTCAGTGGCCACACAAGTCAAAGAATATAGACCTTACAGAATTAGTCCAGGAAAGACATCAAACAAACAAATAGCAATAAGAACAACAAAAATAACTCAACAATCAGCAATAACACAAACTTTAGGGGAGGGGAGGATCTGAGTCACCAGATCCTACATTATACTACTTAAAATATATAAGTTTCAATAAAACATTTTGAGACACACAAAAAACAAAAAAGCATGACCCACGCACAAGGAAAAAGGCCAGTCAATAGAAATTACCCCTGAGAAGGTTCAGACATTGGACTTAATATTCAGAGCTGATATAACTATGTTCAAAGAGCTAAAGGAAACCATGTCTCAAGAATTAAGGAGACTGTGGGAATAATGTCTCAACAAACAGATATTGATCAAGATAGAAACTATTAAAAAAGAAAGCAGAAATCAGTCTATAGTTGAAAAGTATAATAACTAAAATGAAATAAAATACTTACTAGATGGGATAAACAGCAGACTGGAATGGATAGAAAGAGAAAGAAATAGTGAACTTGAAGATAGGTCAATTAAGGTTATCCAATCTGAGAAACAGAAAGAAAAAAAGAATAAAGAAAAATAAATATAGTCTCAGAATACTGTGACATACCATCAAGCTTACTAACATATGCATAATTGGAATCTCAAGAGAGGAGAATGGAGAAGAAAGAATATTTGAATAAATAACAGTAAAAAATTTTTTTAAAAAGAAAACTCTCCAAATTTGATGCAAAACATTTATCTGCCCATCCAAGAAGCTCAGTTAACTCCAAGAAGGATGAACTAGAGAGATCCACTTCTAGACACATCATAGTGCAACTGATAAAAGCCAAAGACAAAAAGGATGATGAAAGCAGGAAGAGAAAAGCAACTCATCACATATGAGGAATTCTCAATAAAATTAACAGCTGACTCTTCATAGGATAATGGATGCCAGATGGCAGTGGGATGACATATTCAAAGTGCTGAAAGAAAATGAATGTTAACTAAGAATTCTGCATTCAGCAAAACTATCTTTCAAAATTGAAGGAGAAGTTAACACATACCCTAATAAACAAAAAACGAGAGATTTCATCACTAGAAGACTTCCCTCATAAGAAATATTAAATGAGTCCTTCAGGAAAAGACACTATACAATAACTCAAATCAATGGGAAAAAATAAGAGCACTGGTAAATGTAACTGCATAGGTAAATATAAAAGACATTGTGAATGTATTTTTCTTTGTAATCCTTCACTTCTGTACAAAGAAAAAATTATAAAACTATGTGGATGAGCTTATATAAAAGTGTTTATTTATATGAAAATAGGACAAAGAAGTGGAGAATGGAGCTATATTGGGGCAAAGTTTTTATACATTATATATATTCAATTTGCCTTAATATAAACTAGATTGCTTTACTTAGGATGTTAACTGTAATCCCTAGGAGATCTACCAAGAAAATAACTAAAAAATATGATAGGGAAACAAAAGAGAGTTAAATGCCCTAGAAAATATCTATTTAGCAAAAAAGAAGTAGTTAAAAAAAAAAAGGAATAACTGTACAAAAAAGACTTAAGATATATAGAAAAAAGTAGCAAAAATGTCAGACTTAAGTTTCACCTAATCGGTAATTGCATTAAATCTAAGTGGATTTAACACTCAAAAAAATTCTGACTGGCAGAAGGGATTAAAAAACATGAACTGGGGCTTCCCTAGTGGTGCAGTGGTTAAGAATCTGTCTGCCAATGCAGGGGACACAGGTTCGAGTCCTGGTCCAGGAAGATCCCACATGCCATGGAGCAACTAAGCCCATGCACCACAACTACTGAGCCTGCGCTCTAGAGCCTGCAAGCCACAACTACTGAGCTGCATGTCACAACTACTGAAGGCCGCAGGCCTAGAGCCCGTGCTCCACAACAAGAGAAGCCACTGCAATGAGAAGCCCGCACACCACAAGAAAGAGTAGCCCTCACTTGCCGCAACTAGAGAAGGCCCGCATGCAGCAATGAAGACCCAACACAACCAAAAATAAAAAAATAAATAAGTAAATTTAAAAAAAACATGAACTAATTGCTGTCTGCAAGTTATGAACTTTAGATTCAAAGCCATAAATAGGTTGAAAGTAAAAGGAAGGAAAAAAATATACCATACAAAGAACTGCAGTTGCTATAATATTATCAGCCATAATAGACTTAAAGACAAAAATAACTAGATACAAAGTAGGATATTTTAGAATATAAAAGGTCAACCCACAAAAAGATATAATAATTATAATCATATATGTACTTAATGCCCTAAAATACATGAAGCAAAAGTTGACATAATTGAAGGGGAAAACAACTCAACAACAATCACTAGAGACTTCAGTATTCCACTTTAGATAGTAGATAGAAATACTAAGCAGAAGAAAAACACAGAAATAGAAGAATTAAGCAACATTTTAAAAATCAAGTAGACTTAGACATCTATAAAACAATCAATCCAACAACAGAGCATATATCAGAGTATTATTCTTAAGTGTATGTGGAATATTCACCAGGATAGACCATTTGATAGGTCTTAAAATAAACCTCAATGAATTCTAAAAGATTTAAATGATACAAAGCATAATCTCCAACCACAATGGAATTAAATGAGATATCAATAAAGGAAAGAAATTTGGGGATTAAACAAATATGTGGAAAATAAACAATATGCTCTTAGAAAACTAATGGTTCAAAAAACAAATTACAAGAAAAATTTTAAAATACTTTGTGATGAATAAAAAGCACAAAATACCAAAACTCAGGAGATTCAGTTAAAGCAGTGTATAGAGAGAAATTTACAGCTGTTATCACCTGTATTAAAAAAGAAAGATCTCAAATGAAAACCCCAACTTTTTACCTGAAGAAACAAAAAGATCAATTAAAACCGAAAGCAAGCAGAAGGAAATAAATAATAAAGAATAGAGCAGATGAAAAGGACACAGAAATAGAAAAACAAATAGAGAAAATCAACAAAAGTTGTTTCTCTGGAAAGGTTTAAACAAAATTAGCAAAACTTTAGCTAGAGTAACCAGGAAAGAAGAGACAAGACTCAAATTACTAAATTCAGAAAGGAAAAAGGGATATCACTATCTTCTTTACAGGATAAAAAAAAGGATATAAGATAATAACACTAGGTAATATATTTCTATGCCAAAAATATGCAATAACTTGGATGAAATGGACAAATTCCCAGGAAGAAACAAACTACTGAAATTAACTCAAAAAATAAAATTTAAAATCTGAAAAGATTTATACAAATAGCGTTAATTATTAATCAAAAAAACACAGGGAATCCCACACCCAGATCACTTTGCTGGCTTATTCTAACAAAAATATTCAAGGAAGAAATAACACCAAATCTTCAGAAACCCTTCTAAAATATAGAGGAGTGAATATTTCCCAAATCATTCAATGAGGTCAGCAACACCCTACTACCAAAACCAGGCAAAGACAACACAAGAGAAAAATAATCAGACTAATATCCTTTATTAATATAGATTCAAAACTTCTCAACCAAATACTAACAAATCAAGTCCAGCAATAAATTTAAAAAAACTGTACACTATGTCAAGGCTGGATTTATCTCAGTAAGACAAGGTTGGTTCAAAATACAAAAAAAACTACATGCCTAATATAACAACGTATTACTTAGAAGATCAAAACCATGTGATCACCTTAACAGATGTAGAAAAAGCATTTGAAAAAAAACAATACCCTTTCATTATTAAAAAAAAAAAAAACAAACAAAGTAGTAGCAAAAGGGAACTTTCTCAAACAATAAAGCATATCTATGAAAAATCTCCAGTTAATATCATACTTAATTGTGAAAGCTTTACCTAAGATCAGGAATAAGGCAAGGATATACACTCACTCCACGTCATTTCAACATTGGAATGAGGGTAGTAGCCTGGGCATTTAGGTAAGAAAAAGAACACAAAAGCACCAATATTGGAAAATTATAAGTAAAACCACCTCTAGTTGTAGTTAACATAGTTTTGTCTATAGAAAAATCATAATGAATCCATTAAGAAAAACTATAGAGTGAATAAATGAGTTCAGCAAAGTTACTGGGTACAAAATCAAAGAACAAAAGTCAATTACATTTCTAAACACTAGCAATGAACAATCTGAAAATGAAATTAAAGAAACAATTCCATTTATAACAGCACCAACAAAAATAAAATAGGAATATATTCAACAAAAGTACAAGACTTGTAAACTTAAAACTATAAAACATGGTTGAAAGAAATTAAAGATGTCCTAAGTACGTGGAAAACATCTCATATTCATGGATTGAAAACTTGTACACTGAGGAAATACTCCCCAAATTGACCTGCAGATTCAACACAACTTTTATCATATATTCCAGGTGTCTTTCCAGTAGATACTGAGAAGCTGCTTCTAAAATTCATATGAAAATATAAGTGACACAGAATAACCAAAACAATCTTGGAGAAAAGAACAAAGTTGGAGGATTCACACTTCCTGTTTCCAAAAATTACTAGAAACCTACATTAATCAAGACATGAGATACTGACACAAAGAAAGACATGTAGATCAATAGAATAGAATTGAGAATACAGAAATAAATTCTTACAGTATGGTCAATTGGTTAGTCACAAGTTATCAAGAAAACTTAGTGGGAAAATAATAGCTGTTTCAATGAAAGGTGCTGGGTCACCTAGATATTCACATGCAAAAGAATGAATGAAATTGCACCTGTACTTCACACCATGTACAAAAACTAATTCAAAATGGATCACAGACATAAATTTAAAAGCTAAAAATATAAAAATAAAAAATAAATATAGGAGTGAATCTTTGTAACCTTGGGTTAGGCAATGGTTTCTTAGCATTACATTAAAAAACACAGTATTAAAGAAAAAATAGTTAAACTTTATTAAAATGAAAAACATTCATGACTCAAAGAAAACGATCAAGAAAATGAAATGATACTCACATGGGAGAAAATATTTGCAATAATTTATCTGATAATAACATTGTATGCACAATATATAAAGGGCAACCCAATTAAAAATGTGCAAAATATTTGCATAGACATTTCTCCAAAGAAAATATACAAATGGCCAAAAACACATGGAAAGATGCTCAACATAAGTAGTCATTAGGAAAATGCTGATCAAAACTACAATATGATGCCACTTTACATGTACGAGAATGGCTAAAATAAAAAAGACAGGAATAAGTATTGGCGAGGATGTGGTGAATTAGAACACTCAAAAATTGCTAGTGGGGATGTGAAAATGTGAAGCACTTTTGAAAACAATTTGGGAGTTTCTCAAAAAGTTAAACACAGAGTCACCATTTTACACAGCATTTCAATCCTAGGTAAAAGCCCAAGACACTTGAAATATATATTTATACGAAAGCTTGCATACAAATGTCCACAGCATCATTATCCCTGATGGCCAAAAAAGCATAAATCGTACAAAGGTCTATCAACAGATGAATGAACAAAAGTAGTGTACTCATACAATGGAACATTATTTAAGCATAAAAATGAATAAAGTACTTATCTATGCTACAACATGAACAAACCCTAAAAACACTATGCTAAATGAAGAAACCAATAACAAAAGATTGTAGATTATATAATGCCATTTATAGGGAATGTCCAGAATAGGCAAATCTATGTAGACAGAAAGTACAGTAGTGGTTTCCAGGAACTGTGGGAAAGAAGGAAAAGGAAATGACTACAAATTGGTATGAGGTTTCTTTTGGGGGTGATGAAAAAGTTCAAAAATTAGGTAATGGTGATGGTTGTACAAGTCTGTGAATATACTGAAGACCACTGCATGGTATACTTTACCATGGTGAAGTCTATGGTATGTGAATTAAATCTTAATAAATCTGTTAGTATAAGAGTAAATATAATTGGGAACAAGAAATCTAAAGAACATTTTTATATTTGAAAAGACTGAAATTGGTGGTGAAGTATAGAGTCAAGAGTCATAGTTTGTGTTCTCTATACGTATAAAGTGAGAAATTGACTCTACACATCAAGGAAAAGAAGAAGAAAAATGTATATAAATGTGCTTTATAGAGTATATGAAGATGTGATAGAGGGGCAACAGGGACTTCATTCTTTCTGGAAGCATAAAAATTCCTCTCAAAATTGTTTACCTGGCTGCTACTCTCACCTTGTTGCCCTAGGGAATGTTAACTCCCCTATACATCCTAGCTATACTTATATATGGCCAAGCAGACAACCATGGAGAAAGTGGGAAGATATGCAAGGCCACATTATGACTGTGATTGGCCCCTTTCACCATAAAAAGAAATTAAATTCTCATTTTATGACTGCATTTGTATAAAGAAAAATATATTACTATTATATATTAAAACATTTTTATAGACTTAAAGTTTGTTTCTTCTAATTATAAAAGAAATTTAAAACATTATTGTGGGCTTCTAAAAGCAGTATGGGCCAGGCACTATGCCTAATGCATCAGTCCTGAAGACAAAAGATCAGTGCATGTAATGGGAGCCCTAGCACAAGGTGAGTCTAAGTGCACAGAACTGTGGAATGGAGAGATGTAACATGCAGACATCAGAGACATCTGCTATCATCAGTCATATGAATAAATATTTTTACTTAAGTCAAATAGCATTATCTTCTTAGAACATCTTTCACATAAAATCATTTCTAAAATATTTGGCCTATGACTATAAATCACCAACTATATTTTATAACTGGGACAATATGTAATGGGATAAGCTTATATTACAAGACAAAATGATGCCTGATATTATTTTCTGACATTGTTTATCTGCTAGTCCTTGAAAATTGCGTAGAAAGTAATTTTTTTTTCTATCTAGCAACATGAATCAGCGCAATAAAAGAGACCACTGTAATAATGCTGATGTCAGAGGATAAGATAACACCCACTTTATAGGCTCCTTATATATTATATAAAGAGAAATGCACAATGTACACAATGGTCATAGTTTGACCCAAGGTATAATCGAATCTGTGAAATAGTGAAGTGCCTTGTAATAGAGTTTTACTGTAATTGCTTTGTCAGGTTATCAATCTTATGCTCTACCCTAAAGAGAAAAACGTTTTCCTGCTGCTTGCAGGTATAGAAAACTGTGGAAGACCAAGTTTATATCAGCTAAGGTGGCACTGACCCAAGGGAGGTTGGAATACTGAACAGAACAAGGAAGAATCCTGATTACAGGCTAGTGCAGGCAGAATAAGAAATGATCAAGTAAATGGTGTTGATGAGGTATGGAAAGGGATTAAAAGGAGAACAGTGGTAAAGTAGCAGGATACAAAATTAATGCACTGCAGTCTCTTGCATTCCTATACACTAATGCTGAAAAATCTGAAAGAGAAATTAAGGAAACACTCCCATTTACCATCGCAACAAAAAGAATAAAATACCTAGAAATAAACCTACCTAGGGAGACAAAAGACCTGTATGCAGAAAATTATAAGACACTGATGAAAGAAATTAAAGATGATACAAATAGATGGAGAGATATACCATGTTCTTGGATTGGAAGAATCAACATTGTGAAAATGACTATACTACCCAAAGCAATCTACAGATTCCATGCAATCCCTATCAAACTACCAATGGCATTTTTCACAGACCTAGTACAAAAAATTTCACAATTTGTATGGAAACACAAAAGACCCCGAATAGCCAAAGCAATCTGGAGAAAGAAAAGTGGAGCTGGAGCAATCAGGCTCTCGGACTTCAGACTACACTACAAAGCTACAGTAATCAAGACAGTATGGTACTGGCACAAGAACAGAAATATAGATCAATGGAACAGGATAGAAAGCCCAGAGATAAACTCAAGCACATACGGTCACCTTATTTTGATAAAGGAGGAAAGAATATACAATGGAGAAAAGACAGCCTCTTCAATAAGTGGTGCTGGGAAAACTGGACAGCGACATGTAAAAGAATGATATTAGAACACTCCCTAACACCATAAACAAAAATAAACTCAAAATGGATTAAAGACCTAAATGTAAGGCCAGACACTATCAAACTCTTAGAGGAAAACATAGGCAGAACACTCTATGACATTAATCGCAGCAAGATCCTTTCTGACCTACCTCCTAGAGAAATGGAAACAAAAACAAAAATAAACAAATGGGAACTAATGAAACGTAAAAGCTTTTATTTATTTATTTATTTTAAAAGCTTTTGAACAGCAAAGGAAACCACAAACAAGACGAAAAGACAACTCTCAGAATGGGAGAAAATATTTGCAAATGAAGCAACTGACAAAGGATTAATCTCCAAAATTACAAGCAGCTCATGTAGCTCAATATCAAAAAAACAAACAACCCAATCCAAAAATGGGCAGAAGACCTAAACAGACATTTCTCCTAAGAAGATATACAGATCGCCACAAACACATGAAAGGATGCTCAACATCACTAATCATGAGAGAAATGCAATCAAAACCACAATGAGGTATCACCTCACACCAGTCAGAATGGCCATCATCAAAAAATCTACAAACAATAAATGCTGGAGAGGGTGTGGAGAAAAGGGAACCCTCTTGCACTGTTGGTAGGAATGTAAATTAATACAGTTACTATGGAGAACATTATGGAGGTTCCTTTAAAAACTAAAAATAGAACTACCATACGACCTAGCAATCCCACTACTGGGCATATACTCTGAGAAAACCATAATTCAAAAAGAGTCGTGTACCACAATGTTCATTGCAGATCTATTTACAATAGCTAGGACATGGAAGCAACCTAAGTGTCCATTAACGGATGAATGGATAGAAGATGTGGCACATATACACAATGGAATATTACTCAGCCATAAAAAGAAATGAAATTGAGTTATTGGTAGTGAGATGGATGGACTTAGAGTCTGTCATACAGAGTGAAGTAAGTCAGAAAGAGAAAAACGAATACTGTAATGCTAACACATATATATGGAATCTAAAAAAAAAAAAAAAGGTTCTAAAGAACCTAGGGCCAGGACAGGAATAAAGGACACAGGCGCAGAGAATGGACTTGAGGACACAGGGAGGGGGAAGTGTAAGCTGGGACGAAGTGAGAGAGTGGCATGGACATATATACACTACCAAATGTAAAACCGATAGCTAGTGGAAAGCAGCCACATAGTACAGGGAGATCAGCTCAGTGCTTTGTGACCACCTAGAGGGGTGGGATAGGGAGGGTGGGAGGGAGGGAGATGCAAGAGGGAGGAGATATGGGGATATATGCATATGTCTAGCTGATTCACTTTGTTATACAGCAGCAACTAACACACCATTGTAGAGCAATTATACCTAAATAAAGACGTTAAAAAGAAAAAAAAGGAGAACAGTAACTTCATAAAACGTTTAGCCTGTGCTGAAAGTTTTAGACTGAAAAGAAATGAACTTAAGATGTTTTTGTTAACTTTTCCACCAGTTACTATAAACTCATGAGAAGCCTCTGAGAGTAAGGGAGGCAACCCCCAGAAATTATAGATTTATAAAGAGAATAAAGGTAAGTCTCCTTGGAGACCTAGTTCTTTTAGGTCAGATCTAACTTGGTCTGAAGTAACTTGAACATTAGGAAAATTAACTGAATGTCATCTGGTTCTTTTTCCTAAATCAAGTGAAAATATTAGAGATTCACAAATTTTAGATGAGAATGGGGCTTTTGAGAATAATGAGCACTGCCTCAGCATTTTAGACATTATTTCCACTGAGACATATATTTTATGAAGATACTTATATGATGACTATAATTTACATTGTAAGATAAATAGTTAAAATATAATTTAACCTACCTTAGCAATAAAAGGTAGGTTTCCTTAAAATTTCATAGCTATTCACATTTAGAATCATTAAAGTTACTGTGGGGAGATCCTTAATTGCTCTCTTAAACATGAAGAGAATCACGACTCTTAAGAATAATCTAGAAAATTATTCTTATAAAATTATCATTTTGCAGTTTATGCCAAAACCTTTGCCTTTCACATTTTTAATCTATTTTTAAGCTCTATAATAGTGTCCAAATCAGTTGTAGTAATTCTGTTAAACTTGATAAATAATATTAAATACGCAAGTGTATACTGATGTGCATGGGTTGGTATAGACACAACTAGGCTTTTGCTTCCAGAATCCATTACACATTAGGTTTTCATTCAAAACTTGAGACATATATTTTATTGAAATATAAAATAACTTGATTCTTCTTCTAGGGCAGTGATTCTTAAAATCTAGTATGAATGAGGATATTTTTTGTGCTTCTGAACAGTATAGATGCTTGATTCTATTGGGGAAATACTAGGAATCGCATTCTAACAAGCTCCCAGTCTCTCTTAATCTCAGAAAAGGGAAGATCATCACATATGATTATGGCTTAGGCAATATGGATAATGTCTGCTTGTATTCAGCAGTATATCTGTCTCTCTAACTTGTCTCCTGTATCTCTGAAGAAAGAAGCATAGAAAACTACATTTTTTAGACCAAATCCCTAGCTGAGTTCCAGCTTAGATTCTGCCCAAGAAAGTCACTTTCACAAGATTTTAGAGGTAGATGAGAAATAGAATTCATTTTAGTCCTAACAATAGTAGGCAAGCACACTGATTTGGGCTGAAAGCAAGGTTATGTTGTGTCTTCCAGATATTTGCCTATGAATCAATTAATTAGGTACTGCAGGTTGCTGAAATTAGCAGTGCTGTTTTTCTATAATTTCTGCAACTTAAAAATTTCCTGAGATTTCCATGAGCCTTCTCTGACATTTGTTTCCCCCACCCTTCCAAGGGTATTGATAGCATGCATTTAAACTCCTTGCCTAAAATATTTTCCTGGCAAGACTTTGACATCTATATAGCCTGCGAATAAAATGAAAGTTAACGACATGCCTAATCCTGGTGACTTTTAACTTATACCTAAATGTATGCGAGACTTCATCTCCATATCAAGTCCCCTGACTTTAGTTATGGGCATCCTTCTTAATATATTGTATTCCAAGAGTATTTCCCTGCCCCTGCTGATTAGAAACTTTATTCTCAGGCACAGAAGCTATTCTTGTCACCATATCAGAGAATTCTCTCTAAACCTAGGGAGGAGAGTCTATATACCTGGCCTTCTGAGTTAGAATACAGTAGACTTATTAGCTTATTATCACAATGCTATAAATGAGGGTGAAATAAAATTTAACCAGGACTATTACTTCTTCTGTCACGTTATAGAAAAAGACAGAGGCTTCTGAGTGTTATAGAAGAACATACACATTTTTTTCATACAATGTGGTATCCCGATGTCTAATACACCAATGGTTCTCTAACATTACTAGGCCTAAGAATCACCCAAAGTTTGTATTAGAAATAAAGGCAGAGTGACACAGCAAAATGGAGAAATAGATGGTTCCTGACTTCAATTCCCCTCACAGAAAGAACAACTGGCAGTTATCCATAGACAAGACACTTTTGTGACGATCCCACTTGGGAATAGGGTCAAAGCAACCTCTTGGATGACAAAGAGTTGTGAAAAACCACCTCCCCAAGGCTGGTCCAACACTACACCAAGGACCTACCATTTCTCCAGTAGAATAATGAAAGCCCAAGGTGGGCATCCAGCTTCTCCAGCATTACAGGATGCTTTTAGGGAACCTACTAGGTATTGCCTCCTGGGAATCATTGGGGGAATCAGCTAGAGACATAGAAGGGTGACAGGGATCACAGCAACAAGCATGCAGATCTTGGCAGACTGCATTCCTGCTGGCAATAGTACCCAGGCAGAGAACCAGTGGCTCTCTTTATCTGCAGAGCCAAGCTAGTGGCCCCATCTGGCCAGTAAGCTCGGTCAGCAGTTCTTCTGAGTTTTACTCACCAGCAGGTAGACCATCCCAGTCTCAGAGCCCATTCTAGGACCCTGCCTGGGCAGGGAAGCAAGTCACCAGCCCACTCAAACAGGAAGCCTGGCCAGAGATTCTAGGCAACTAAAAAGCACAGCCTGCCAGGGCAGAGAAGCAAGTCAGCAGTCCCTCCCAACTGCTGAGAAAGGCTACAAGAAGAGACTGTTTCCTCAAATGCACAGATACTAATGAAAGTAAATGAAATCCTGAAGAGGTATCTGCACCCCCGATGTTCACTGCCGCAGTATTCACAATAGCCAAGATACGGAAATAACCTAAGTGTCCATCCATGAAAGAATGAAGGAAATACATATACATACATATGTATATATATGAAGTGGAATATTACTCATCCATAAAAAGAAGGAATCCTTTCCTTCTTCATTTGTGATAACACGATGGACCTTGAGGGCACCATGCTGAGTGAAATAAGTCAGATAGAGAAAGACACAGACTGAATGATCTCACTTATATGTGGAATCTAAACAAAGTTGAACTCAGAAACAAAGAATAGATTGGTAGTTTGCAGGGGCTGGTGGGGTCGGGGAGATGCGGAGCTGTTGGTCAAAGGGTATAAACTTTTAGTTATGAGTTCCGGAGATCTAAGGTACAGCATGATGACCATAGTTAACAATACTGTACTGTATACTTGAAAGTTGCTTGGAGAGTAAATCTTAAATGTTCTCACCACAACAAAGAAACAAAAGTGTAATCACGGAAGGTGAAGGTGTAACTAAACTTATTGTGGCAATCACTTTGCAAAATGTATGTGTATCAAGTCATCACATTTTACCCCTTAAATTTACACAACCTTATATGTCAATTATATCTTAATAAAGCTGGGGTGGGGGAAGAGAAGAAAAGATGCTTTGTTCTCACCTGCCAAAGATTGTCAGGTTGGGTTCAGGAACAGGTAAATTTTAAACTGACAGTCTACAACTGACTTTGAACAAGTAGGATATAGGTGCTGACCCCCGAGCACTCAAAAACTTCATGTATAATTTTACACTTAACCCTTCGTATCTTCAGTTTGCATCCACAGATTCAACCAACCGAAGACTGTGTAGTACTGTAATATGTATTTATTGAAAAACAAATCAACTTATAAGTGGACCTGATCAGTTCAAACCTGTGTAGTTCAAGGGTCAACTGTATTTCAACAAAGACACTATTAAAAAATTGTCCTAAATCATTGATGGACAAACAGAACTTTTTTTTTCCAGAAAGTCTAAGGTTTTCTCTTAAACTAAACAAAGAGCTTTGGGAAGAATTTGTTGACAGGAAAACATTCATTTTGCCCTTCAGAGAGTCCAAATTTAACCTGGTGAGCAGAAAGGTGGAATAGTGTAGGCTGAGGATATTCCCACCTTTAACCCAGATCAGTTATCCTATAAGAAGATAAATTGTATGTTTAATTAGTCAACAAGTGGTTTATCATCATGGTAATGTCCTCCAATGAATTAGAGTCCCTATATCAAGATTCCTCTGCAATATGGTATCATTACTCTTCTCATCAAAAGGTGAAGTCTATTTCTCCAACATCTTCAATGTGGGGTGCATTCCTCACTTGATTTGACCAATAATAGAATGTGCCCATTTTAGAGATGAGGAAGCAAAGGAGGTTAAGTATCTTGCCCAAGGCTACACAACCAGGAAGCATTTAATCCCTGGCAGTCTAGGTCCAAATTTCATGCTCTAAATAACCATATTATATTGATGTTAGTGTATTGAATCATCATATAAAGCATCCAAACTATATGATAAAAATTTCCCATTAGAAAAAAAAGAGGAAAGATGTACTAAAGGAAAAACAACATGCCATTTTTCAAGTCTAATTCAAAGTTGTTAAAATATTATCACCACCATCAGGTGAGGATGAGATTTTCAAAGGATTTTATCATTGGTTTGCTATTATTCTCTATGGTAAGAAATTGTAGACTGTACAAATGGATTCCAATACTTATAATCAAATTGATAAAAATGAAGTGTTAGTGCAAGATAATCAAATGGATTGGAAGTCACCTAAGTACTACTGAGAAACCACTGGAAGAAATTTAATATATGAGACCTGAAGCAAGGAGAACAGGGGAAGGATAATGTAATAACTGTAGAAAAATGAAGCAGAGTTTTTTGTTTTGTTTTGTTTTTCAGCGAAAGTGTGGTAAGAATAACAAGAAAAAAAGATTTACATTCGGAGAAATTATTAAAGCCAGAGAATTTTATCCTGAAAATGATTCTTAAAATGAATAGTTTTAAAGGCACATTATTATAAAATCATCACTTGATTTTATAATGATGGTTTGAAAATCATCTTTTTCAAATATAGTAAGCTATATGCATCATGACCCTAAACAAGATGCAAATAAGATCTCTGTTGCAGAATCTTCATGCTAAGCAGCACAAATATAAATACTTGGAAAAAACAAATCTCTATAATATGCTACCATCTCTTTAATATTTGTTGACAAATGACAGTGTATTTGGCTGTATATAGTCTATGCAAGGGTTTACATAAAAGACATCATATCTGGTCCCTGTTTGTATTAGTTTACAATTTACAATGCGAAGAAAGATCAAGCTTACAATGCCACAAATGTTTCGAGGGGGTTCAGAGCATCCAGATACACTCATAGAGGATTTCTGAAGAATAGTTTCAACTGATAGTTCTAGAGATACCTTCTAGATTGCTTTTTCCCAACAATTATGTATGGTTTGAAAACAGCATCTTTGAATACGTTCGACTGGGTACCAAGTTAGGAATGGAAAAAAAGAATGCTTTCCAACCTATATCTGGTATTTTTAACTTTCAACTCTTGAACTGTTAAAAATAAAAGTTGTAATAAAAAAAACAAATTACTAAAACAAAAATGGAAAGCACTGATTTCTTATTGACTGTCAGTAGTGTGAGCAGCTATGGCTGACGAAGACCTTGAGTACCCAAGTCCTTTGCTCTGTCAGGAATGTCATATTCTGATGCTCGATTAGCAATGAGGATTAGTATGACATGATTTAGATGAAAAAAGAGAAATCAAAAGAAAATGGAGGAAAACTCAGATGCCAGAGGCAATTTCTGATGAACAAACAAGTTCAATTCAATCACAGTGAAAAATCACAGTGAAGAGTAAAAATGGACTGCTAAATCACACTCTGGCCATTTCAGAATGTCTCCATCGATACTTGGAGTCCCCATCCATTATCTCCATCTGCCCAGGGAATCTCTCTCTTCCTCCCCATTGACTTGGTATAACAGTACAGTATTTTAAAGTGTCTAAAGTTTTATGGTTCATGTTCCTACATTAGACCTGTATATGCTCTAGAAAACTTCTAAAATATCCAGCTCTCCTCCCTTCTATCAAAAAAAAAAAAAAATCCTCCAAGTTATTCCCAAATAACATCTGACTTCCTGGATTTATCTGAGCACTCAATTCTGAAACAAAAGTAGAATATTTTTACCTCTGAATTTAACCAGAGATTTGTAACCATTTTTTTTTTTTGATCCATGGATCACTTTGGTAGTCTTGTAAAGCCTGGACTCCTTTTCAGAATAAAGTTTTTAAATGAACAAGTGCATAGAACTAAAATATAAACCAAATATACTGAAATATGGTTTTAAAAATATTAAAAACAAACTTACATTATTGTTTCTTTATTAGTGCCTAAAGTAATAAGTTCTAATAGTATACTTAATAACTACAATAACCTTGAAGTGTTAATGAGCATGAACTGTATCTCAAAATATCTGCAATAAGTGCTTTGTGATATCTAAATTCTCTCATTTCTATTAGTGACAAAGTTGCATGTACTTCTGATACTACAGTGATATGGATATACACTTTTGCCTCTCATAAGGCATGGATTTTTGTGTTGGAACCCTGAATCCTATCCACAGACCCTTGGGAGTCCATGGGCCTCAGGTTAAGAAGCCCTCTCTTATAAGAGAAGCATAAACTGTCACCTTAAAGAGCCCCTTTGCATATTCTTTTCGGACCACTCACAGTGATTTGAGCATTATCTGTTATTACTCTACAAATTCGTATGCAAATACTCCTACAAGCTATCTCTTCTCTGTAAACATTAATGTCAGACTCTATTTATGGTATCTTTGAAAAAGTCTGGGAAAAGAGACTATCACTGCTGGGTTCCTGTTCTCACTTTGCTTGGAACATGGCCTAATATGCATTGTCTCATATGCTCAAGGTATGATTTTAATAGGAATAATTTGTTTGCTCACTTTTATTACCTCCCTCACAAGCCACTACCCACATATATAGAATTTGTTTGGCACTATGTTTTTAGTAACAAGAAGGAGACTAGTGGTTCTTATGACCTACTACTTATTATGTAAAGCATAACTATAATTGACATGCGGTAATTTGTGCCTCTCTCTGCATCCTATAACTGTCTCTGTGGAAAAAATATCACCTAAAACATTTAAATTTGTGGAGTAAAGATGCTGAAAAATGTAGTTCTTTTCACTGCAAGCACACAACTGCCAGAAGTATAACAATGATAGAAATAGCTACATACGTGCTGCGTACACTCCTGTGTATACGCCTATTATCCATATAGAAATTGATTTTTGCAAAGTACTAAATAGGAACATATTAATGGAGCATATTTATATGAAGCAGATAGATAGGGTTGGTTATATTAGAGGATGCTGGCTGCACTGGAAACAGAATGTGGACAATCAGGAAAGGCATCCTTGTTTACTCTTTAAAGGAGCTCTTCAGTCATTCCTTGATAAACATTGCATGATCACTTGATTTTGGAAAATAAAATGGAAGAATGCTTTAATGAAATCATTACAGTGAGAGTCCCATAACCAAATTGCCCTTAGTTTTTGTCTTTTTCTTCCTCTGGGATTCTTCTTGAAGGAGCACAAAGGAGTGAGTGATGGGAGAAGTACTTGCCATTTCTTCCCTCTCTGCTCCTTTCACCACGTTCTTTTAGGTGATAGAAGTAAATGAATTATATATTTTGCTATGGCTATTTTTAAACTTATTCCATTTTAAATAAATCCATGTCAGTCTCAAATTCAAGAAGTTTTATTTTAAAAAAAAGCAAAACCACAGTAGCTATATGTCCCATTCCTCCTTCATTTTCTGAGTTTATTAATCTCAGGAAATAATCATTTGCAATTCTTTAAGCTGATTCTTCTTCTTTTGCCTCTGCATTTGCTGCCATTTCCTGATGTTTGAGGTTTGAATATAACATTTCTGCAACTGGAGGATAAGGATTTAGATCTATCATACTATATATAGCAGATGGTATTCTCTACTCACACTTACACTTCCCTTGTTCATTACCTTCTAAAGTAGAAGCATTGGAATTTCAAGGATTGGTACTCAGGGCACATAATATTGTAACTTGTCATCACTGAGGATTAAATGTTCAATTCATAAATATCAATGGCTGTACGAATTTCAATTTTATTGGAACAATTAATTCTTTTTGGTTTGCTTGATTTTCCACTTTTCCATTCATTGCCAATAGAAACATACATAATTTTCCTCCTGTTCCAATGTTTCATTCTCGCTGGTTCCTCCCTAGGTGTGCTGCTTAGCTGTCATCCTGGTATTTCTCTTGCTGTTTATCTGGAGTGTGACCTTTACCTCTGAGGTGTTTTTTAATCTTCTCTTTTCTGAATTCAATATTATCCTATTTCTTGGTTTAGTCATCATTTTGCGGAACTTACCTTCTAGTAGCTCCTGGAGAAATGGTATATTGGATGAATATCAAAGATACTTCATGTCTGAAATATCATTATTTTCTCCCTCATACTCATTTTTACTGAGCATAGAATTCTAGACTAGAAATTTGGGACCAGAAATTTTGAAGACTAATTACCAGTGTCTAGTATTACTGTAGGGAAGTAATTCCAATCCCTTTTTTCTTTGATGTTTTTCCTCAGTGATTTCAAGAATCTCTTTATCTCTTCTGAAATTTCATGATGAATATAAATTTATAAGGTTTTTTTCATTAACTATACTAATCATTTCATTTCATGAGACCTTTAATTCTGGAAACTTATTTTCTTATTTATTTGATAAATTTTTTCAGCTCTTTCTTTGTATAACTACTTTTATAGGATTTCCCAAATGGATACTCTAATTTTATAACTTTTTCTCTTTTGTGGTATTTTTTGAGATATTTCTCAAAATATTTCCTCTGATCCTCCTTAAAATTTCAGTTAATTTTCATATATTAGAATTTTAAAGGAAACATGTTATTTATATGGTACCTTGGTATTTAGGTTCTGATGATTCTGAAGTGTCTATGATTTCATGTTTTTTTCTTAATGTTTACCAGTTTAATTAGAGTCTAGGTAATTTTTTATATAGTCTTACTATAAAATATACCCATATCTAATATTTGGCCATATATATTTTTCACATAAACAACACCAAAAATATTGATTTTTCTCATGAATAAATTTTTAAAACATCAAATAGATGAGTTAATTTTACTGAAAGCAATTTATCACTTAAGTATATGTTCATCATTTTTATCAGAAATGATGTGTCTATAGATAGGGTCTAGAGACCCTGGAATAAACTATAAACCACATGACCACTGTTCTATATATTACTTTTCTGCTCCCCTTATGCTAATATCAAACCCAGGGAACCTCTTCAAGGTCCCCACCCTTACCCACACACACAGGTATACACGTGTGCAAATAGCATTTGATTTCCTGTCAAAATACGAACTTTTAAGATAATTTTCTTCTCTTTTTTAAAGAAAATATGAAGAAGCACTTTTGTAATGGCAGAGTCAATGTCCATCAACTGATGAATGGATAAATAAAATGTGAAATATTACCAGACCATAAAAAGGAATGAAGTACTGATATACAAACTGCATGAATGACCTTGAGAACATTATTCTAAGTGAAAAAAACTGTCACAGAAATACCACATATTATATGAATCCGTTTATTTGAAATGTACAGAAGAGGCAAATCTATAGAAACAGAGAGTCAATTAGTGCTTGGCTAGGTCTGTGGGGTAGAGAGGAGATAGCAACTGACCGCTAATGGGTACAGGATTTGTTTGAGGTGTAATGAAAATATTCTAAAATTATATTGTAATGATGGTTGCACAACTCTGTGAATATGCTAAAAACCATTGAATTGTAGGCTTTAAATAGGTGAATAGTATGGTATGTGAAGTATATATTTATTTATTTCTCAATAAAACTTTTTAAAAGATATTTATTACAGAAAATGAAAATTATACAAAATTAAGGAAAAAGAGTCCATTACATATCCCCTTACACAAATATAGCACTCGTGCTTATTTATATCTTTCTTTTTACTCATATTCTGTTTGCATTCACTCTGTTAATTTTGTATTCTAATTTTACATTACAGACTATACAGTATTTTTTCCACCTGAGGAAAGTTTGTTAATTTAATGTATTTTCTTAATGTTCATGGATTAATATTGGACATTTAGTGCTTGGCTCTTCAAACTGATTATAGCAGATAACCTAGAACTTCGGAGTGTCTAAGAGATTCATGTATGAGGGTTCTATGGAAATTCATTATGCAAATTCAAGAATTATCTGACACTGAAGTTAATTTTGAATGAAATAGATTTGGCTGACTTTTTTCTCTTGTCAATTTCTCCATTTTTATAGAGTCCATCTTTTTTACAGTTATTTCTAGAGGACAATTCGTTCTCATTCCACACTTCACAAGTTCCAGTCAAGTTTACACAAATCTATTCTGTCACATACATATTATTCTTAGTTCTCTGGGCATTCTTCCTTTTAGTTATGAAATAAAAAAGACATTTAGTATGTAAACACAAATCAGTCAAGAAAAAAAGCTACAGCAATCAAAATAGCATAAAATTGGTGAAAGAGTAGATAAATAGATCAATGGAACAGAATAGAGAACCAGAAAGAGACCCAAACAAATATACTCGACTGATCCTTGATTTAAAAAAAAAAAAAAAGCAGACTATCAAATGCAGAAACAAAGTCTTTTCAACAAATGGAATAACTGACATTTAATTGAGACAACTGGATGTTTAGTTGCAAGAAAATAAGTCTAGACACTGACCTGACACTTCCACAAAAATTAACACAAAATGGATCATAGACCTAAAAAAAAATGTAAAATTGTAAAACTTCTAGAAGATAACATAGGAGAAAATCTAGATTCCTTGGTTTTGGCAATGAGTTTTTAAAACACCAAGAGCATAATCCACAAAAGAAAAAATTGATAAGTTGGACTTAATGGAAATTAAAAACTTCTTCTCTGAGGAAAGTACTGTGCAAAGAATGAAAAGACAAGCCTTAGCCCTGGAGAAAACATTTACATAACATATATCTGATAAAAGACTTGTATCCTAAGTACACAAAAAACTCCTTAAACTCAACATTAAGAAATCAAGCAACTCACTGTAAAATGGGACAGAAGATCCCAACAGACACCTCAACAAAGAAGATACGTGGATAGCAAATATGCATCTAAAAATATGCTCAACATTATATGTCACTAAGAGAATTAATAATTAAAATAAAATAATATTCACTATATACCTAAAATCCAAAACATGGACAAGACCAAATGCTGGTGAGGATGTGGAGCAACAGGAATACTCATCACTGCTGGTGGGAATGCAACATGGTACAGCTGCTTGGAAACAGTTTCTAAGATTTTTACGAAACTAAGCATACTCTTACCATTTGATCCACATCCCATTCTTTGGTATTTACCCAAAGAAGTTGAAAACAAATTCACACACAAAAAACGCACATGAACGTTTATAGCAGTTTTGCATAACTGATTAAAAATTGGAAGAGACCAAGATGTCCTTCAGTAAGTGAATGGATTAAAAACAGCAACGGTAACTGTGGCACATTTATCTGATGGAATATTATTATTCAGAAATAAAAGAAATGAGCTGCTGACAAGCCACAAAAAGACATGGAGGACACTTGAATGCACTTTGTTTAGTGAACGAAGCTCGTCTAAATGACTACATACTGTATAATTCCAACAATATGACATTCTAGAAAAGACAAAACTATAGAGATAGTAAAAAAAAAAAAAAATCAGTGGTTGCCACAGGTTGGGGCTGGCAAGGAGTAGTGGAGAAAAGGAATGAATGGGTGAAGCACAGGCATTTTGTAGGGCTGTGAAACTATACTGTATGACACGATAATGGTTGATACATGACATTATGCATTTGGCAAAACCTGTGGAACTGTACAACACAAAGAGTGAAACTTAATGCAAACTATGGATGTTAGTCAACAATAATGTATTACTATTGGTTCATCAATTGTAACATCACACCAGTGAAAATGTTAATTATAGGAGAAACAGAGGTGGGGAAAGGGAATATATGAGAACTCCATACATTCTGCTCAATTTTTCTGTAACTCTGAAACTGCTCTAAAAATAGTCTATTACTTTAAAAAATTGAATCAGAAGTGACCTTTTCCACTTAAAATTACCTGTGTGATTTCCCAAAGGACTCCTGGAAAATCACAAAGGACTTGTGCTTTCGTTTTGTAAAAACAGTTGTGCCAGAAATAATTAGGGTTATTTGATATGTTTTACTATTGATGAGTTGCACGGAAAGAGGTGTCAAATCTGAATATATACATAGATTTCCTTGGGTTAAATTTGCATTGATCAAGTATTATCAATATATTTATTACAGAAAATATATGCTGTATGGGAAGTCACTGTCCTTTCTGTCCATGACACGTTCCTATTTATTAGCACCTTGCAGCTACTTTGCCCCATATTAGGCACGGTATTTTCAGTCATAAATTCAATTAATTTTAAAACATTAACTTGGTTGTAATTTACTTCTTTAATTTAAAATAGCCTCTTCTAGAATACTGGTTTTCAATTGAAGATTTATATCACTTAACTGTGGAGTTTTTATTAATATACAGATGTTTAGGACCTCTTTAGACCTAAAGAATTTCTTTACTTTATAGCCTTCATATATTATTATTTATGCTAACGATATGCTTGGTATACTCATGGTCCACTATGTCAATTTATTTATATGTTATATCTGAAGTTTTTTTACTCTGTAAATATGTGTTTTCATTTGTACTATTAATTTTAATATGTACCATTAATGAAAATAGGTGTAATTATTATGTTTATAAATATTTTGTCCAAAAAAATTTGGAGTTGACTTTTGTCTTGTTTTTTTTTTTTTGCGGTGCGCAGGCCTCTCACTGCTGTGGCCTTTCCCGTTGTGGAGCACAGGCTCCAGACGCGCAGGCTCAGCGGCCATGGCTCACGGGCCCAGCCGCTCCGCGGCATGTGGGATCCTCCCAGACCAGTGCATGAACCCGTGTCCCCTGCATGGGCAGGCGGACTCTCAACCACTGCGCCACCTGGGGAGCCCCTTTTGTCTTGTTTTGCATTCCACAGTAACAACCAAAATCTTTTGTCAGCTGCATTATTCTTGTTATGAATTCTCTTCTGATCTTTCCGTTTTGCAAATTATCGGTATTAAGTTAACTACAGCCTTTTTAAGTCCTTTGTCATTCATAGGTAGTTTTTGTTTTATTCTGACGTTGCCCTGAAAGCACCTGCAATCAGCTACAAGCCAGAATCCTTTATCTTTAACAAGGACTGTGTCAGAGATCCCTGGAAAAGTACTATGCAAGGTACTCTTTTGGTATAGGCTCCTGATAGCAGTGTTACGAAGGTTTAGGTCCATTCCACTGGACTGTGTCTGAATTTCTAGAACTCTAAGAAAGAAACAGGTGAGTTCATGAGATGCTAACCCAAGATAGATCACAGAAAGGAATGATTACATAAGACTGAGTTGATGAGGGATGACTGTGGATTATTTTGAAACATTTTTGATGTTTTTATATGCTAGTTTTTGGACATTTAAAGAATCTTTATCTTTTCTCTTAAGCTATCTATAATTCATAACAATTTAGTAAATTACACTTTTGTAAACTGAAATGAAACATTTGTAAACGATATCCTTTGCTCCCTGCCTGACCCTCCAGAATTCAAAAAATCTTACTGAATATTCTTATTTTTGTGGAAATATGATTATTTGAATGGATTCAATAAGAATATGTCTTTCGGGCTTCCCTGGTGGCGCAGTGGTTGAGAGTCCGCCTGCCGATGCAGGGGACACGGGTTCGTGCCCCGGTCTGGGAGGATCCCACATGCCGCGGAGCGGCTGGGCCCGTGAGCCATGGCCGCTGAGCCTGCGCGTCCGGAGCCTGTCCTCCGCAACGGGAGAGGCCACAACAGTGAGAGGCCCGCGTAACGCATAAAAAAAAAAAAAAAAAAAAAAAAAAAAAAAAAAAAAAAAGAATATGTCTTTCTTGTTAGTAGAACATAATTGGAAACATGCGACCAAGCCCTTGCCTAGGATATCATATTTGATACGCTCAATTTATCAGATGTGACCAAATAATGTTAAGGAACAAAGGCTGACTTTATGGAGCCAATGATCACAAAGCCCTCTTGGGAAAACTGCCCAAGTGTCTGGCTTACAGGATTTCCAGCCATAAAGGTGACTAAGGAAGGTCACTTCCTGTCAAGCCCAGGAAATATAGTATATTTCAGGGACTATAAGAAGAGAGGCATTCACCCACATTTATAGGTATTTCATGTGACAGTCAGTTAGTGTGAGTTTTTATTGCTACTGTAACAAATTATTATGAATTTGGGGGTTTAATACGTTGTAGATTTATTACCTTACAGTTCTGTAGTTCAAAAGTCTAAAATGGGTTTTCTAAGCAAAATCGAGGTATCAAGAGGACTACATTCCTTTCTGAAGGTTCTAGAGGAAAATCCATTTCCTTACCCTTTTGAGATTCTGGAAGCCGTCCACATTCCTTCATTCCTTGGCTGGTGACCACCTTCCTCCATCCACAAAGTCAGCAAGTACGGGTCAATTTTTTTCTTTCTTTCTTTAGTAAATTAAAAAAACCCAATTAATTGTAGTAAAATATGCATAAAATATAAAATTTACCAAATTACCGTTGTAGTGTATAATTCAGTAGTGTTAAGTATGTTCACATTATTATTCAACCAATCTCCAGAACAATTCAAGGTTTTAAAGCCAAAAGGGTATGAAAACTTTATTATAAGTATGATTTTATCCTAGAATTCTAACAGTATTTTAGTATTCTAAGTTTTCCCATTGTTTTGATAAGTTTCTTCTAATTCATAGCTTGTGGGAGTTTCTGTTTTTGTTTTCATTTGTCCAGGTTTATTGAGGTATAACTGACAAACTGCGTATATTTAAAGTGTACACTGTGATGATGTGATATGCATATACACCGTGAAGTGATAACCACAATCAAGTTCATTAACATATCTATCACCTCACATAGTTACCTTTTGTGTGTGTGCATAGTAAGAAAGCTTAAGAGCTACTCTAGGCAAATTTGAAGTATACCATACAGTATTATTATCTATGGTCACTATCCTGTACATTAGGTGCTCAGAACTTATTTTTCTTATAACTGAAAGTTGTAATGTAAAGTGCTTACCATAATAAGGCTGCTTAACACAATCCTTCACTTCACACAGTTACCATTTTGTTGTTGCTTTTGTTGTTATGCTATGATATTAAAGTTGTACTCTCGCAGCAAATTTCAGGTACATAATACGGTACTGTTAACTGTAGTCACCATGCGTACCTTAGATCCCCAGAACTCATGTTATAACAGGAAGTTTGTACCCTTTGACCAATGTCTCATCTCCCCTACCACCTAGCCCTTGGCAACTACCATTCTACTCTGTTTCTAGGAGTCCGACTTTGTTTGATTCAACATGTAATGAGATCATACCTATTTGTCTTTCCCTGTCTGACTTATTTCATTTAGCATAATGCCCTCAAGACTATATACATACATACATATATATTTATTTGCATACAGTATCACACTTGGCTGTGGGGTCCCATTGCAGGTGCCTCCTGGTGGCAGTGGTGAGCTGCACTGGTGAGGGCCGGGGCCAGCAGCAGGAACCAGGGCTAACTGGATAATCCAAGACAACCTCAGCATTTTATGGTTAGTTGACTAGTAGCCTTAATTCCATCTGAAATTGTAACTCCCTCTTCTCTCATGTAGGGGTCAAATCTCTGATTCCAGGTATTAGATGTAGATATTTTTCTGGGGGGTGGGAGGGCATTATTCTGCCTACTATACCAGTTTTTGGCTTGACTTCTAGGCTTATGAGGCTTTTAAAAGTCCAATCTGAGATTTTTTTTTTAAATGAAAACACCCAGTAAAGCAAATTTAAGAAGGCCAATATAGTAAATTACAGTTCTTGCTTCCTCTATGTAAACAATCAAACCAAATCTACTGAGGCCAGTCTTATTTTGTGATCGAGAATAATCTTTCCTTGAGATGACTTTTGATCAAAAGAGAGGTTACTTTAGAGAAAAATTTTGTGTTTCAATGGTAAACTAGGCATCATCTACAGTATACCATTCTGGGTTATCAAATTCTTGTCCTGTTCATTGTCTTTTGAGATATATTTTACTTCCTTCTAAATTACAGGTAACTAAGATATGCAAATTGTCTTACCTTGTGGAGGTTCAATTGACTTCAATCAGTTTTGATACCTACTGGTAAATTGGACTGGATCCAATTCCATGTCCAAACTGTCAATCCTCAACAAATTTTTAATTTTACCAAGTTTCTCTAATATCTGTCTACAATCCTCCAAACTTACTTTTCCAATCTTTCCCTCTACTGTCTGACTCAGTATCAAGAGAAGTAAAACATGACTGCCCAGCTCACTATCATGACTCTCGATTGCCTTGGAGCTGGCCCTTCTGCTCAGGATCTGCAAGCTGAAGCCCAGCTACTTGATATAAATATTCAAGGACTCACCACTGTAACAGACCATGCATGGGCCAGAATCTTTCCTGGACAAGTTGCTGTCTGGACCATAAAGCAGTCTGGCAAAACACTTGGGTAATGCATTCAAAAGGTCACCAAGACTTCAGCCAACAACACTGAGAACATCAATTTTCTAGCTAAAGAACATCAATTTTCTGAAAACTCAACTAGCAGTGCTTTGTAACTTTTAACAGCTTCTTGGAATCCACTAGACAGGTTAACCTCAAGGTTCAACATCGGACTCTTTAATATAATCTTATATTAGTATTTCTCTTTTTCATTTTAGGCATTCCTCTTGTAAGCTGCCTTATCTCCAGGACAATAAACCATTGTCACCATAAAGATTCTCAACTTTAAGTGACCCAATAGATGGTTAAACTAGTTTTACAGAAAAAAATACCAAAAAGAATCCTCCTTTTTGGTATTTTTACAAGCTGCTTTGTCTCACTCAGGAAATTTATAATCAACTCAGAGTTGTTCATCAATGAGCAACATTTGCCTTAAACAAAAGAGAGAACTGACACGTTGAACTTTATCATGATCTCCATAAAGCTCCCAGATCCCTTTCATATGAGACATGTCTCACTAATGAACATTTCCCTAATATTGTACTATAGTCTAAATAAAATCATCTCCTTAACTGTCTGCTGCACTTTGTCTTTCACAATCTCAACTCTTTATTTAAAGTACACTTTTTCACCAATGGATTACTATGTAATAATATAAATACGATTTGACAGCAATGAAAATGATGATAATGAGACGACAACGATGGTGATGGTGATGATGATGATGACAGTATCAAAAACCTATAATTGTGCTTATTCTTTTCCAGACACTATTCTCAGCATGTTATATATAGCAAAGATCTGATCTTCATGACAAGTCTATGAAATGGATACTATTAGTACCTCTCTTTAATCAATGAGGAAATCCAAGAACAAAGATGTTAAGTAACTAGCCCAGAGTCACAGAGCTAGTAAATCACAGAGCCAGGTTTCAAACACAGGCTGTCTGGTTCCCAGGTCTGTGCTCTTATGTGCACTTATGTGAACCATCTTACTGTTAAGCTTCTAAAGGTAATTTTTTTTTTTTAATCCAGAAGGCTCCTCCCATATGGTTCTGCTTCTTTGAATTCCTGTTGTGATTACCTTTACTTTTCTTATAGTGGTGCTATACAATGGCCCTAAGTATTCTGCTTATTATGATGGTTTATAAGGGCACAAATGATATGTATTCTATGCTCCAAAGTCCTTCGTGATGTTATCTACTTTTTTTTTACTTTCATGATTTATTTTTACTGCTATTATATACATATATATATATATATATATATATATAAAGTATAGTGATTATCAAATTGTCTCTAGATCCCGACTACCTTAGTTTGAATACCTGCTCCAACACTTACCCCCTCGGTGACACCCTGGGCATATTACTTAATCGTTCTAAGTCTTGGCTCCATCCTCTGTAAACTGGGGATGACAAATGGGGCCCAGCACCTGGGGGAGATGCTATACTGAGGAAGGCAATGCATGTAAAGCACTTAGTACAGTGCTTGGAACACAGAAAGCCCTTTGTCACTATCATTACTTTTTTAAACTCTACATCTCACTGTAAACTATTTGAGGTTAGTGAAGAGTTTACATTCCTCTTTATAACCCATTTTTAAGACACCAACTTGGATTTACTATATGTTCAGTATTTTTTATAAAAATCAAAATAATTTAGGCCCATTTTAGTCATAGCACACAGCCAATTTCTTTATAATTCCTACTAAACATTATATTGTTTCTACTATTGTTCAGTATGTTCACATAACCTTGTGTAACATCCTGCTGTTTGCTACTCATTTAATTACTTGAAAGATCAGTTTTCCCTGAAAACTTTATTTCAATGTACACAGCTTTTTCTAGATTTTATATAAATAGCAAGTAGATATAGTATGTAGATATAGTATACTGCTTATATATATGTAATATATAAATTATATATAATAATTTAATACATATACATAATCCTAGTCCAGACATAGATCTCTGCTCTCCAGACTTCATAGGATTATTAGCAAAATGAAATTTGATAATTCACATGAAGATACTTTATAAAATACTACACATACAATTTAATATATTATTACTGATATTTAAATTATTAATATCTAAGGATGGGGATGAGGATAAGGTAGTATAGAACAGATCTGCATGTGGATATCTTCACCTTAAGGCCTAACACCCCAAAAGTTTTTCAAAATTAGAACTATATTCTTTCCAAACTAAGCAATTCATGTACCTAGCTTAAAATATAAGGTGTGCAATGAAAAATAGGTATTTTCAATCTATCCTTACTTAACTCTAAGTCCTGTAGCTGATTTTAAACTTATTAGCTCTTTTTACTTTCTTAGTTCTAAAGATCATGTATTTACTACTATTTCTCAATTTTTAAATTTGAGTCACTATCTACTGTGGAAGAGTGTATAGTTCTCTCCCTGAACTTCCTCCAGTTCTAACTTAGTCACACAACCCATCTCCCAGTGAATCTTTATGGCACTTTTGTTATAGCAGCCTAAAGAGACTAAGACATATGTTATGCCTTGGAAGTCAAGTGAGGTTCCCAGATTTAGTGCCTGGGAGAAAGGGGGAATATAGGTATCTTTCAAAAAAAGAGACAACAGTGATGAGGAAAAAGATTTCTTTTAACAGAGCATGAGTTCAGGCAAGGTGAATTTGAGGTCCTATGGAACATCCAAGTGCGTATGTCTAAAAGTTGGATAAAAATAAAGAGAAAAAATGTGAACTAGAAACATCCAGTTAAGCCTCATTAGAATAGGGACAAGGATACCACCTCCTTCAGAAAATCATTTTGAGCCTCTTTAAGGAGATATAAATATTTTCTCTTCTCTTCTCCCATTAACTTATTTACACATCTATCAGTGAAGACATCACATGATATAATTATTTGTTTACACATGAATAAATTTAGGATTTCTCATGAAAGTATTTTTTCTGTAGTTGTTCCTATCACTTTCGTTTAAGTTTCTGAAATATACGTTTGAGTTGTCTCACATAATAGTGAATTGAATGAAAGACCAAAAATGCAAACAATATAATTTTCCATAAGTTGTTTAATATGTAATTTATTTGAATAACATAAGCAATATTTCCTTAAGAAACTTCGAAGGTCTTTCCTTATTTCAGTGATCAAAACTGTTATTTAGTATAGTTTTATCTTAAAGACTGGCAAGTCTACTATTAGAAAAAAACAAGTTATAAAATTACAATTAAATATTGGTATTATTATAATATCCTAAAGCAAATAATAGTCTTGTTTGCACAGTTAAGGGTATTAACTAAGAATCATAAAAACACTTAGCAGTGTTTTGTTTTTTGTTTTTTGGCCATGCTGCGTGGCTTGCAGGATCTTAGTTCCCTGACCAGGGATCGAACTGGTGCCCCCTGCAATGGAAGCATGGAGCCTTAACTACTGAACTGCCAGGGAATTCCCAAACACTTAGTGTTGATATCATAGACTATTTCTGTGGCAGTTTCCTACTGCTGCTATAACAAATTACCACAGACTTAGTGGCTTAAAATAACTCATATTTATTATCTTACAGTTCTAGAGACCAAGATATCCCAAGCTAAACTTAAGAAGGTAAAAATCAAAGTGTCGGTAAAGCTAGATTCCTTTTGGAAGCACCAGGGTGAAACCCATTTCCTTGCCTTTTCTGGATTCTAGAATTCCTGGGCTCATGGCCCCCTTACTCCATCTGCAAAGTGCATCATTCCAAACTCTGCTTCCTTCATCACTCCTTTCTCTGCAGTCTCCAAACTTCCTGCCTCCCTTTTACAAGGACCTTTGTGATTCATTTGGGCCCACCTGAATAATCCAGGATAATCCCCCCCCCCCCCCCCCCGACTTAAAGATCTTTCATTTAATCACACCTGCAAAGTCCCTTCTGTCAACATATTCAGAGGCTGGGATTAGAATGTGGATATCTTGGGAGGGGGCCATTATTCAACCTACCATAACTTATTTTTTAATTACGTTTACAGCCAATTTTGGTAGTTTTATACTTAACGTAAGTTGTCTATTTTTTTTTTTTTTTTTTTTTTTGCAGTACACGGGCCTCTCACTGTTGTGGCCTCTCCCGCTGCGGAGCACAGGCTCCGGATGCGCGGGCTCAGCGGCCATGGCTCATGGGCCTAGCCGCTCCGCGGCATGTGGGAGCTTCCCGGCTCGGGGCACGAACCCGTGTTCCCTGCATCGGCAGGCGGACTCTCAACCACTGCGCCACCAGGGAAGCCCAAGTTGTCTACTCTTTTACTTTCCTATCTCTAGAATTCTTAGAGGCTGACACCTAGAAACCCAGAACAGGCATAATGGGAAGTTTCAATGATGCAATTTTCCACTGCTCCCCCTTCTTAGATTTGTACCGACAATCTTATTTTAAAAATTAAGTGCGAAACAGCAATAGGCTGAGTACTTTTTCTTTAGTTTGTAGCATTATTCTATTATCTATTCCTTAAAACTATACCATTAAGTTACTGTATGTCAGACTCAGTGATAGGGTTGAGAATGCAAATATAAAAGATATATTATCACATTCAAGATACACATGATCAAATGAAGAATGTAGTTCTATAGACCAAAGTTGTGCTGCAGTGTAATTAATACTGTAAGTATGAACAAGGTCAGTTGTTAGCCTATGGGTCATGTTTTTGCTTCTTTCTTTTCATTCTGAATCTTTGTTTTTAGTAAGCTGTATATTCTCTTTTGATAGTAACGTTCCTTTAAATGTTTCCTATAGAAGATTTATCCTCCTTATATGAAAGCAATATGTATTAACAGTAGGAACTGTTTACTTACCTTAGCATGAAACTTACTTTTGCCTCCTGTTTAAATATTCAGTAGCTGCATAATTGAGTTATTGCAACCAACTTCTATTGTGTGTCATCTATTGTGCTACCATTGAGATAACAGTGTCATAGAATCAAATATCTAGGATATGTTAAGAAAGTAAGAGAACTCCTACAGGGAAATTTAACAGCTTATATGTACCTAACTTTCACAATCGACTCACATGATTATTGTGTTCCAACCAATTGTATATTTGGTTGAACTGTTCAACACCTGTCCCATTTTCAGTTACCCCTGCTAAGTGTGCCCATCCTTGAATCGCTTCACAGATTACTGCAATTTTTAAATGTTTGTTTCCAAAAACAAGCTTTAAGAATAATGCAAACTTACACATATTCTAATGCTATGAGGTAACTAAAATATACAAACAAATCCACTGAAAAACTAAACTTTCACTTATAAACAAATAAGCCAGAAAGCAGCATCTTCTATTATGATTATCAGTTGGGATTGTTTGATTGCAAGCAGCAGAAACTCTAAACATCTAATCAAACCAAGCAAAATGGAATTTATTGGAAAGATATTTGAAACACAGAATCCAAGGGATGCTAGAAAATCAGACTTAAAATTGTAGAAACTAAGCTGTCTCTAGAGTCCAGAAAACAGAAACAAAATAACATTACAGTAGCAAAATTATTATGGTCAAAGTTATAGCCTTGGGATGACTCGAAATGCAACTATTTTCAGTTCCAACTGTCCTTCTGCTCGTGATCCAAATTTTAGGAAGTATATATTAGTCTAGCGTAGGAAACATGCCATTGGTTAGTGGACATAGGTGGAAAAGGAAATTTCTCTAAATAAAATGGGTGTGGTAAGAAGTGGATTCTAGACATTGAAAAAAATCTTAAATATTCACCACATACCATGTGTATTCTTATTTTCAGTATTAAACTCCAAAGATTGTATTTGTCTGTAACAATAATTGATGCTTACTTAATATTTATAATGTTTTTAAATATCCTAATATGACTTTCAGTTTAAGCTTATAGATGTAATGAACTAAAAAAGGAAAGTTTCTATCCTTAAAACAAGAAAAAAGCTGGACATGCAACAAATGTTTTTTTGTGAAACCATCAAATAACATGTCACGAGTCAAGGCCAACCCAAAGAAAGATACCTGCAGGGAGAGACAGAAGCTGAGCATTTGCTTACCTGAGAAGAAACCACTAGATACTATGTAATCTTATAGGAATATTAAACTAGAAGCTTTGGCAAATTTCTAAAACATGAGTGTGAGCTAGTAAGAAAGTGAAAATCTCTTGGGAGATGCAGTATTAGGGAAATTCCCACCCATTTAAAGGATTTTCCTCCAGGAACTCCATGAAAGATCAGTAGGAATCCTAAGAAAACTCATATAGTGAGGATGAGGATGAAGAAAGATTGTTTTCCCTGATGGAGCAAACGTTCAATCTGCAGAGGGAAGAATAGAGCCTGAGGACACATGCAAAACTCATCTCAGAGGAAGGGAACTCCACCCAGGTCCAGTCTCCCTATCTGTGTTGGCTTTCTAAGGCTACCATAACTAAATACCATAGACTGAGGGGCTTAAGCAACGTAAGTTTATTTTCTCATATTTCTGGAGGTTAAAAGTCCAAGACCAAGGTGTCAGAATGGATAGTTTCTTCTGAGGTCTCTCTCCTTGGCTTGTAGGTGGCTGTCTTACTGCAGTGTCCTCACATGGTCTTTTCTCTATACATATGTATCCTGGTGTCTCTTTCTGTGTCCAAATTTCCTATACACAGACACCAGTCAGACTGGATTAAGGATCACCTTAAGAGCCTCATTTTAACTTAATCACTTCTTTAGGTTTTATTTCCTAATACAGTCACATTCTGAGGTACTAGAGCTTGGGGCTTTAACATATGAATTTGGGGGAGGAGGGCACAATTTAGCCCATAACACTATCTCACCTGAGGGAAAAAAAATAAAAGTCTCAATCTGCAAGGAAGAGCACCTCAAGGATATAGCTTTTGAACACTAGGGGACACTCACTACTGCTGAGAAAAGAAATAGGGAGAAGAAAAACTACATATATGGTGGAAGGACAGGCACATTTGTGAAGGTCATACTTCAACTACACAGGCTTACTGCACACTCCAAGGACTAAGACTTACTCAGTACATTAGCATAAGCTTCTCTGTCCTACACCCTATCACCACACTACAAGCCTCCAATAATAATACCAGTGAATTACAGCTGGGAGATCTGCAAGAGATAGATTCTCTAGCATTTTAGAATAGGGAGACCTGAAGCCAAGAGTGGGGAATAAAAGAATAAAAGGTCACTAGAGGAGCCCTCTGGTGCCCACAGCAACAGCATACTGCAAATACAGCATAACTATATTAACACAAATCCTCACTTTACATGCCTATTACCTCAGTGTCTATTGTCCTATACAACATACTCCACTTTCAACAAAATATTACAAGGGATGACAAAAGGCAAGGGGGAAAAAGTCTAAAAATGTAAAGCAACTACTAGAAGCAGACTCAGATATGATAACAGAGAGTTATTTTCAGATATATTTTTAAATAACTATAATTAATATGTTGACAACTCTAATGGAAAGATAGTCAAACATGCTAGATCTAGATCGGGCAAATAATTTCAATACAGAGATGAAACTATCAGAAATAATCAAATAGTATGGCTGAGTTGCTTTGCAGGGCACATGAAACTATCACAACGTTGTTAATCAGCTATACTCCAATATAAAATAAAAAGTTACAAAATAAATAAATAAGAAATAATCAAACAGAAATACTAGAAATTAAAAACACAATAATAGAAATGAATATGCCTTTGATGGGCTAATCAGTAGATTCAAACAGCTGAGGAAAGTATGAGTGAACTTGAAAATATGGCAATAGAAATTACACAAATTATCTCAATTTGCAAAAAGAAAAAAGAGTAAAGAAAAATAGCAGAGCACACATGAACTGTGGTAAAATATGAAATGATATATATAGCATATAGCATAGCATATGTGCAATTGGAATACCAGAAAAAAGAGGTGAGAGCAGAGCAGAAGAAATATTTGAAGAAATAATGGCTTTAAAATTTCCAAAATTAGTGGTAACAGACACCAGACCACAGTGAACACCGAAGAGAATAAATACTAAAACAGCAAAGAAACTAGGTATATCGTACTCAAACAAAACCAAAAAAAAAGGGAGAGAAAATCTTGATGGTAATCAACGGTGAGCTGGGATTGGGGAGGACACCTTACGTACAATGGAAAAGATAAGAATTACAGCAGACTTCTCATTAGAAACCATACAGGACAGTAGAAAATAGAGTGAGATCTTTAAAATTTTTAAAGAAAAAAAATGTCAACCCAGAATTCTATATCCAGAAAAATTATCCTTAAAGATGAAGAAGAAATAAAGATTTTATCAGGAAAAGAACTATTAGAGTTTATTGCCAGCAAACTAATCCTATAAGACAGTTAATAAGAAATTGTTCAGGCAGAAGTAAAAATAAGGTGATAAATTTACATTATACACCAAAAATAAAAAGCATCAAAAATTGAATGACTGAATATAAACATAACATTTTTCACTTACTGTAACTGCTCTAAAAGGTAGCTGATTATTTGAGGCAGTAATATATACTGTATTTTTTTTTTACAGTATATGTAAAAACATCACTAAGAGACACTTTTTGATTATGACATAAATTCTGATTCTGTGACTACCTACTGGTATCCCTAAAATACCAACAATGAGGATAGGTTTCCTTGACATGATTAGTTAATATAAATTTATAATTTGCCTTGGATTGATTTCAAAAGTTTTATTCTGTTAGTTTCTTCCCATAACAAGTTCCCATTCTAATAGATCTTTCACAATGTGTTTTTGCAAATGTGACTCTCCTGAAACAATACATTCACACTTGGATACAGTGAACATTTTTTGACATGCCGCAATTAAAAGAGGGTTTCTAATACAGATAGCCAAAAAGCACATGAAAAGATGCTCAACATGGCTAATTATCAGAGAAATGCAAATCAAAACTACAATGAGGTATCACCTTGCATCCATCAAACTGGTCATTATCAGAAAGTCTACAAACAATAAATGCTAGAAAGGGTGTGGAGAAAAGACAACCCTCCTACACTGTTGGTAGGAATGTAAATTGATACAGTCACTGTGAAGAACAGTATGGAGGTTCCTTAAAAAACTAAAAATAGAATTACCATACGACCCAGCAATCCCATTCCTGGGCATATATCTAGAGAAAACCATAATTCGAAAATACTGCACCCCAATATTCATTGCAGCACTATTTACAATAGCCAAGACATGGAAGCAACCTAACTGTCCATCAACAGATGAATGGATAAACAAAATGTGGTACATATATAAAATGGAATATTACTCAGCCATAAAAAAGAATGAAATAATGCCATTTGCAGCAACATGGATGGACCTAGAGATTATCATAATAAGTGAAGTCAGACAAAGGCAAGTATCATATGATATTGCTTATATGTGTAATTTTAAAAATGATACAAATGAACTTATTTACAAATCAGAAAGAGACTCACAGACTTAGAAAACAAATTTATGGTTACCAAAGGGGAAAGGTGCTGGGGGGAGAGGGATAAATTAGAAGTTTGGGATTAACATACACACACTACAATGTATAAAATAGATAATCAACAAGGACCTACTGTATAGCACAGGGAACTCTACTCAGTACTCTGTAATAACCTATATGGGAAAAGAATCTGAAAAAGAATATATATAGTTACATGCATAACTGAATCACTTTGCCATACACCTGAAACTAACACAACATTGTAAATCAACTATACGCCAATATAAAATAAAAATTTTTTAAATTAAAAAAGTAGTTTCTTCCTAAAGAAGAAACTACCTGAGTTTCTAAATAGTGCTTAGTAAGAGCAGTTTAGCCATCTCTTTTAATCAAATGAAGAGAGCGTTTTACTTACCATATATTAAAATGTCTTGTTAAATAAAATTATAAAAAGAGGCATCATACAATACAGATTTTAAACATAGTTTGATTATATTGATCATTTAGAAATGGTTGCAGTCCTTTTCCATCCAATTAGCATACATCTTGATTAATCTGTGCCTTATTGAAAACATAATTAATAAAGAAATTATGGAAACTTAAAATGTCATTAACTTCATCCCCTATGGATTTAGAAGTCTAATATGACTCATCTAAATTTTGGAACTTCCTGTTAAAATCAGCCAACACATAAAAGAAAATAAAACTTGTATATACAATCAGGATGCTTGTTCTTTTCTTAAAATTATTTTCCCAAAAGTATCTTGTTTATTAATTTGTCACTTTCTCATCTTTCTCTAATCTCCAGTGTCCTTTTAAAATTTATTAGGGTTCCATTAAATATCTGACCTGAATTTTTCTCTTTATATTTATGTATGTTTGCTATGTATAGGTATTTGTCACTATATTCCTATCATTTGCTGTGGAATTACTGTACTGAAGGGAATATAATATGCTTGTGATCACTGACAGAAAAATTAAATCACTGATATAAAAACCTGCAGAATATGCTTATTCCTCATAGATAATACTATTTGATCTGATTTCAAGTTTTGGGCTCTCGTGCTTTTTCCTCTGAAATTTTAAAAATTTATTTATCATCTATAGAAAGGAAAGAGAATCCTGAATGAAATCCTGAATGATGAGTATTACAGGCATTTTACTTTGATTCTATTCTCCAAAAATCACCAAAACTAGCCAAAAAATGAAAAAGAAAAAAAAAAAGCTATCTTTGGGCTTCCCTGGTGGTGCAGTGGTTGAGAATCTGCCTGCTAATGCAGAGGACACGGGTTCGAGCCCTGGTCTGGGAGGATCCCACATGCCACGGAGCAACTAGGCCCGTGAGCCACAACTACTGAGCCTGCGCGTCTGGAGCCTGTGCTCTGCAACAAGAGAGGCCGCGATAGTAAGAGGCCCGCGCACCGCAATGAAGAGTGGCCCCCGTTTGCCACACCTAGAGAAAGCCCTTGCACAGAAACGAAAAAAAACCCAACACAGCAAAAATAAATAAATTAATAAACTCCTAACCCCAACATCTTAAAAAGAAAAAAAAAAAGGTATCTTTGTTGAAACAGGTAAGTGATCTTCATAATACCAAATAAGAACCTGATATTACCTGCCAAATCATTTAAATATGGTCAAAAGGAAGGGACCTACTGAGAAAACTCAAATTCGTCTTATGCAGTGGTAGCAGATGGATGCTTTTTTCACAAAGGCAAAATCTTCTTACGCAATTGTACCAAATGGATGCTTTTTTTCCCACAAGTGTTATAATTTTAAAAAGCTTAAAGTGACAAGATCAAATCTGGTAACATACTAGGTGCTTATAGACACATACCACACAAACAAAACATACCCTACAACATTTATGCATAGTATTTGTATGTTTGTGACGAATTTTACAGAGGTATGGAAAAATAGAGAAGATTTACTTTTCAAAATACAAACATCTTTATATTATTTTTTATATAGTCCTGGACGAAACAGCCTTTATTTACCTTTACAGCTTCATGCTCCCTCTCTGCTTTTCCCCAATCTCATTAATTGTTTCCTTAGGTAAATTTAGTACTATTCTCTGCTCCAGATTCGCCTGCTAATATGCAAATAATGTCCTTCAAACATGAACTATTTACTTCAGATCTCTTTCTATTCAGCCTCTCTTGATCGTCTCTGCAGTAACTGCAATAACTTGTAAAGAAATCAACTGTATATCATGTCATGGTAAAATGATTACTAACATTTTGAATGCCTGCTATATAAACTACAAATATGTTAATATTTTAATCCTCACAATAACCTTACAAGGTATATAATTTTCTCTCCAACTATAGAAATAAGTGAGAGGTCAGAGAACAACTTATCCAAGGTCACAAAGTCAGTAATTGGAGGAACCTGTTAAATCTATCTAAACATCAGCTCTGTATTTTTTCCATTACATTTATCTGCCATTATGAATCCAGGTCCTCGAAGAATAGTTAGATTATACTCAGTACCTCTTGTTTAATAAGGCACTGAAGTATGTAATTCACTTAAGAATGATATCCATCAAAAATAGTTAAAACAGAAAATAATGGGAGCACTTAATGGGGTAAATGTCAATCATCTGAATATTTCCTCTAGGTGGAAGAACTCTTCCTCTGATAATACCAGATAAATTAGGTGTCTCTACATTTTAATTATTATCTGTTTTGCTTCTGCTTCTTTGCACATTTTTCATTTCCAACTAGCATTCCATTGTTTGATTCATTTTCAGTTACCAGTGAAGATTTCTGTCTATTTTCTAACTTGAAGCATTTAAAAATTTATGGTAATTTGATTCACACCAACGTATCCCCAGTTTTTCATTTTAAGATGGCATCATTAAAATTGCTAAGCATAGTATGTGCTTGCAGTGGCATTAACTTTGGCACAGGCTTAGAAACAGTTTCATTTCTGCTTGATCTTGAAAGGTACTTTTGTCCTTGCTTCATGAAGCCCCTCCTGGTATACCTTTTGTCTCCTTAAGAACACTCATCTCAGCCAGGCTTCCAATATACTTAAACCATTCTCTGGGCAGTTTTTGTTTAAATTAACCCTCATTTCACCATTTAAAACTAAGATTTGAGATGCTTTGCAATATTACATAAAAGGTATTTTTTTCTCATAAACTGCCTTTGTCTGTCAATATTTGAAACAGTTAATTTTTATCACAGGAGTTAAACACTGTATAATGACTTTGCTTTGCAATTCTAATATTTTCTTTCCCTTCGTTTCCCATTCTCCTTCTTTATACTTTTGCTTCAGAACTGAGGTATACTAATTTAATCCACCAATACCACAGATGATGATTATTGAATAAACAACTCCTGACGGTAAAGATTGTAAAGTGCTAGATATTTTGAAAACAGGCTTTCAAGCTAAATAAATAGATATATAGTTTCATTTCTACCAATTTTCTTCAACATTTTTTTGGACACATTTCATTACAACTTGACATTAGCCCCTAAAAATATTTTCAATGAAAACAATGATGATGATTCTGTGGCAGACGTTTTCAGCAAATTTTATCTACTAAGGACATAAAATTCTAATTGGCGATGTTTGAGGGATATAGTGATTTAATGCTTTATATGCAGATGTATTAATTTTCTGGAGGTTTGCCATTTCTAGTTATAGTTAAATCTAAATAATAAACACCTGTCTATAATTTGGACCATGTAAGGCATCAGAAAATAGTAAAATGCTCATGATCTTTTTTTTTAAACATCTTTATTGGAGTGTAATTGCTTTACAATGGTGTGTCAGTTTCTGCTTTATAAGAAAGTGAATCAGCTATACATATATATATATCCCCATATCTCCTCCCTCTTGCGTCTCCCTCCCTCCCTCTCTATCCCACCCCTCTAGGTGGTCACAAAGCACTGCACTAGATCCCTGAGCTATGGGGCTGCTTCCCACTAGCTAGCTATTTTACATTTGGTAATATATATTACTCCATGCCACTCTCTCACTTCGTCCCAGCTTACCCTTCCCCCTCCCCGTGTCCTCAAGTCCATTCTCTACGTCTGCGTCTTTATTCCTGTCCTGCCCCTCGGTTCTTCACAGCCTTTTCTTTTTCTTTTTTTTTTAGATTCCATATATATGTGTTAGCATACGGTATTTGTTTTCCTCTTTCTGACTAACTTCACTCTGTGTGACGGACTCTAGGTCCATCCAGGTCACTACAAATAGCTCAATTTCATTTATTTTTATGGCTGAGTAATTGTTCATGATCTTTGAAGTCATAGTGCATGCAGTCTATGCTTCAAGCGTCCGTCTTTCACCTGAATGAAAATTAAAACCGACAACATGGCGGAGGCCAGACCAGGCCGCTGCCCTCCACGCGTTCAGGGACCGGGAGCCTCGGACCCGGCCCGGCCGCGGCGCCAGCCTCACCAGACTCAGGGCGGCCGCGCGCTCCTGCCCTGCGCCCCAGCTGTCGGAGGCCAGGCAGCCACAGGCCCCGGGACCGTCTGAACCTCCGCCGCCGTATAGTCCTTCCCAGTCATTAAGCAGGAGCACATTGTATCACACAGAATAAAGTAGAATACACCTGCTTCAACAAGTCAAAGTCCTAAAATGACATCAAGCCAGGGCCAAAGAAATTTCTCACATGTTAACATCATTGCTCAAAGAATATATAAAAGTACATGGTCAAGGCAACACAGTGTTGAGAATGACCTACCAAATCATCAGTAACTGTGAATAGGTATTGCTACAGAATGTGGTAGTGACTGATGTGTGATTTAATACTGATTTGAGGGGTTTGAATTTTTAATCCCTTCAAGTATAGTGTCAACAATATAACACATAAACTTTCCAAGCCACATACTTAAAATTAAGAACTTTCGCAAATATGAACAGTGTTCCAGAGCAAGACCCTGTGCCACTTTCCAACAGGGGGCAGAAGTCCTAACAGAACAATTTAGCCACGTCCATTGTTCTGATTTTGTTTGTTCTTTTTTGTAGTTAGTGCTAATCTATTAATAGTAAACATCACACTTATGTTGAGTGCAAAATAATGAAAACATTGAAAGTGTCTACTAACATGATTTATAGATTATGATGGTAAGTAGAGATTAATATAAAAGCACTATGTTTATCATTGAGTTCTTGGGAAACCTGCAACTGGTTCTGTCTAGTCCAACTTCAGTCTAGGGGCAAATCATTCCCTTTATGCCACCAATGCCCAAGATGCTAAAGTTTCCTGTTTTCTGTTAAATGGCTTATGCATGTCTAATTACTGTTATATTGTAGGTTATCTACAGGTGATGGGCTTTGAAGGGAAGGGTTTGACCAAGGTGGCCTTAACATTCCCCATTCCCATGATGGCCTAAACTTTATATTTTTTCTTCCTAAACATAGACTTCTAACCTTCCTTTTCTTAGAAAACCTGCAGTTGTAAATTTTTTCTCTGCTCCTTTGAGACATAAATCTTCTCCCAGCCACTTGCCAATTTTACAAACCAGGAATGTCTTTCCAGGACCTAGAAGCCATCCCTTTGAAATATAATTCTCAAGAAAGATTATGCCCCTACCTCTTAGTCTCTGTGCCAGCTAGGAGTCAACTTCAATAAGTGCCAATTAACAGTCTAACCACATTTACCAACCTCCCACAAATGTCCTCCAGTACTTTTCCACCAGCTCACTTCAGTGCCTAAAACTCTCCTCCCTTTCATTTCAGCAGAGTTGAGTTCTCTCTCCCCTATTGCACTAGTCTTGATCTCTATTGCAACAGTTTTTAATAAAACCTCCCTTACCTGTTTAATTTGTCTCGTGCAATTTTTCTTAGACAAGTTACCCAGTGTCTAACGTACTCGGTCCACACTTTAAATGCCGTGTTTTATCAGTGTAATAGTTGGTAGTTGATGTTCTTTTCTGAACTGTAACCAGAGGCAGAGCCTAAAGCTGAGACATTCTCCACACTGCTGCCTATTATTTTTAACTAAAGGTCCTTCTTTCAAATCTGCTGCATTCTGAGTTGGTTACTCAGCCTCTTCTTTCATGCCCAACCAAAACCTGGTCCACATTCAGGAAGCTGACCATAATCTTTTCAGGTATGCATCCCAATCTTCTCTCTGGTCCTTGGTACGTAGCTTTTTCCTCTTTGCTACTGTTTTCCAAGAAATTGAATTATCCCTACTGGAGTCAAATTGGAGATACAATACTACTTTGGAGATGTTGAGAGATGCAAACAGAGATAATACTTTCACAGTACTTTAACAGGGCTTTGAACAAGCCTCTAGTCCTCATTTCCTACGTTACTCAACCTTAAATCCCTGATCATCAGAATCATCACGCCCTTGAAATTACCATAAACCCTCTTACTTATCACTGTCTTCTCCTGATAAAATCAACTTCAATTGAAGCAACTCTTGCTACTCTTCTACCTGCACCATATAGGTGAACTGTTTGAATAAAATCTCATAACCACACTAATTTGTCTCGTCTTAAACTCATGATCATTATCTTCAAGTAGGCCCTTCCTGTTTGCAAGCTATCCTACCGTATTTCCCTCATTCTTTAACTCTCTCACTCTTTTTTCTGGATCAGTACCTCTCAAACTTGAATCTGCATATAAATTACCTGAGGATCTTGATAAACATAGTTTCTGATTCAGTAGATCTAGAATGGGACCCAAAATTCTGCATTCCAGATGATGAATGGCTGCTGATTTGGGGTTCCTACCTTGAGAAGCTTTGCAGGATAGTTTTTCTCTTTCAGACCATTAACACTCTTCCTTCTTACCGTTTTAACTTGATGAACTCTTTCATATTTTAATGAGAATCAGATAGAACTTCCACAAGCTTTTTTCTGTAAAACTACCTATCTACTTGCATCTGTACCCACATAGCCTATCTTCCCTCCTTTTGGAACTGAATCACATGCTACTATTTCTGAGGCCAAACCCATCATTTATTCCCTGGATTCAATTCCTTTTCATGTACTCTGGGCCACTGTTTCACTAACTCACCTCTTTCATCACTGTATCATAAATTTTTTTCACTATATATATATATATATATATATACACACACACACATATATAGACATATATATACACACACACACACACAGAATCTTTCTCAACTGTATATAAACACGTGGTACTTTATCCCTTCTGAAAAATCCCTTTCTTAATTCCACAGCCTTACCAGTGACTACACATTCCTCTGCTCCCTCCTTTACAGAAAAAACTCCTTAAAAGTGTTGTCTATATAATATTTTTCTAATTCTCCCACCTTCACTTTCTCTTGAACCCACAGAACCATCTTTTATAAATTTACACAGGATGGCCACATTGCTGTAGCCGATGACCGAGTATTTGTACTTATTTTACTTAGCCGATCAGTAGACATGACATAATTGGTAACAGCCTCCTCCTTCAATTTCTTCACCTGGCTGCGGGAACCACACTCCTCCTCCCTCTCCCTCTCTCAAAATTAATCAACGGAAACCTTAGTCCAACAGAGCTGGGAGACCAGAAGAGAAAACTCTCACACCTGTGACAACAGCAGAGCCCAACAGGGAGAAGAAGGACCCCTCTTCTTCCCTGACAAGGACTCAGTCAACGAGAAGCCACGGACTCTTCGTTTACTATAGCCCTCCCAGCTTCCTTCTCCTCTATAAAAGTGTTCTCCCTCCCTTGCCATATGGGAACTTGCACATGACTCACCATGGCTGCAGATCCAGAATTTCAATTCTCTGCTGGTCCTGAACAAATTCATCTTTGCAGGTGAAATATCTGGCAGTCTATTTGTTTGAGGTAAACATTTGGTGGCCCATACTGGGACCAGAGAAGACTCCCGAAGGCTCTGAGGCTGGTGAGAAAACAGGTGCAGTATTCACAATCAAGCCCATTGTTGTTTACGGCTTTCTCCCTACCCTGGAGTTTGATGGTACTTCTTTCTCCTGAATCTGAGCTCCTACCCTCCTTGCACTTGAGGCTCTCCAGGCTTTATTCAGGATCTATTTTAAGGTTTCCTCTTCTCCTCAAGGCCTTGTTCTGTTTACAAGTATTCATTTGGCACTTTGGTCTGGTCTTGAGATCAGACTGTTTCAACTGAAGCTGGCTGAAAATGCCTTCGGCCCAATTCCTTTAGAAGGAGTTGCTTCAAATGAAACCGCGCTGTGTGTTCAGGCTTCAGCCCGTTCCTCTGGAAGGGCTATTCCCTAGACATGGGCTGAAAAAGCCTTTGGCTTCGCTTCCCTGGGACCAAGCAGTTTCCTTTGAGTTGGCTGGGACTGGCTTGCCAGCTGTTTGAATTGAGCTGTTTGTGCTGTAAGTTGTTTGAGCTGTTTGAAAATTGTTCTTTACTCTGGAGGAAAAACCTCTAGGAAATGGGATCCCAGCTATCTAAGTATTTTGAGGACACCTCCCCCTCCCCCCTCCAGGGTTCTGGCCAATTCTATATTTAAAAACCATAGTCCTTCCTCTTGTGAATTTCTAACGAAATGGACTCACCTGACCAAAGGCAATTTAGAATATCAATGACCATCATGAGGAATTTTCAAAATCCACAAACCTAATTTCCTTAAAACCGAATTGGACTGCAATCACTAAACTTTCCAGACCTGAATGGAATGCTTATTTCATTCGGTATTTTGAGGCTTTCCAACCTTATCAAGAGCCTAAAATTGCCTCTTCGAAAACTATCATTTTAAGATTAACTGCAGCAAACAAACAATTAAAATAAGATAAAATGGCCCCCAAAACCCCAGGCTCTTCTTCCTTGGTTCCTCTGTCTCAGGCTTCACCTTCGGCGTGGTCATGTCTCTCTCTCTCTGCTCATCACGGCCAGACTTCACCTCCTGCACCATCTTCTGCCTGTCCTTCTACGCTGACTGTGCCTCCACTCTACCCTCAATTATCTCATACTAATTCTCTCACCAAACTCCCCCTTTTCTCTGAAACTCTCCTTACTCCCTTTTCCTCTGAACTTGTCAGAACCTGCCCCTTTAAAATTAAGAAACCAGAGACTAACCCCTTAATTTCTTATACTCCCTGGACTAAAAATGAACTGTGAACCATAGTCAAAGATTTTTTCCAAAGTAACTGAAGATCCTCACAAATTTGCTAAAGAATTTAATATTGTCATTCAAACTTATCAACCTGGTTTCTGACTTATATCGCCTGGTTCATGTTTGTCAGTGAAAGCCAGGCTCAGCATTGGATGAAAACTTGCTAAATGAGAATATCCTGAAAGGCCCCTAGAATTACAACTGGGCAACCAGCCCACTCACTTATTACAGCTGATTCTTGAACAGCACTGGTTTGAACTGCTCAGGTCCACTTACACGCAGATTTTTTTCAACAGTGAACATTACAGTACTACACAATCCTTGGTTGTTGAAACTGAGGAGGTAAAACTGCAGATGTAAGCAGATAGGGCAGGGAGTCTCCAGAGAAAGACAATCAGGCATGGGTTTCTTGACATAAGAGAAGCCATTTTGGGCATAAGCTATTTTATGAGCTAAGCCTGGCCACAATGCTTGTCCTTAGACAGGTGTTAGTAATTAGTGTTCTTATGGGAACAAAAGAATGCAGAAACATTGCCTATTATCGGGAAAGAGAAGTAATAAGAGCAAAGACAATATGTCATTTGGAAAGACTCCTAGTTCTGTTTCAATGGTAAAGATTAGCCTCAAGCACTCAAACACCAAGTCAACTGGAATCTAAGGGATGATGATGTTGACCTTTTCTATACCTCAGTCAACTAAAGCTTGGACTCTGTGGACTGCCCAAGCCCCTTCACAAATATGCAGGTACGTTTAGCTTAAAACTTCCCCAATTTTGCTGTTCTGGGAGACTGTGCTTTGGGAAGTATCCCCCATGTTCTCCTTACTTGCTGCAAGTAATAAATCTTTCCTTCCCCCAATCTTCGGCTTGGTTGTGTCTGTTGGCTTGATACCCACCAAGAAACGAACCCAGTTCTGGGTAACACAGATACAGAGGGAATGCAACCACATATACAAAGGGCCGACTATAAATTTTACATGGATATTCAGAGGGTTGTACCCCTAACCCTCTCATTGTTAAAGGGTCAACTGTATACGATCAGGCTCAGGCCTGATCACTAGGTAACTTTATCCAACAATTTTTAGGGCTTTTCCAATGCCTGTTTATTGGAACAAAATTCAGGCTTGCCCACAAAAATCTGAGGAACTGTTCGTAAATATTACAATCAACTTCACATTGTTTTTAAAGAAAATTCTGGTCTTCCTTCAGATGTTGATTCTTCCCAAGGAGTTTTTATCTGGCAAACCAGCTCTCTTGTACTCTAGATGAGTCACCTCCAAGGAAGACCACCAAAATTCTTATTCTAACTCAGGCAAACGAAGGCTCCTAAATGAAACCAAAGCCTCCTAGTCTCCACTATTATTGCAAAAAGTCAGGACGCTGGAAAAGAGATTGTTACAAATGTAAGCACTTTAGGCTCCTTCAGCCCTCTAACCAGGCTTTCCAAAGTCCTTTCAGTTCTCAATGATGGAGCTCCAAAGAACTACTTCCCAATTCTCCCTCTTAGTTGGCTTGGAAAAACATTTCTCCAGATTGGAGATGAATCTCTTCCAATCCTAAATGACATTGGAGCCACACCCTTGGTTCACAGCCCCTGCCTTGGAGTACAAAAACAGCTCCAATAATGGGGATCTCTAATGAATCTCAAGAGGTTCCTGTCTCTGAACTCTTGGGCTGCACCTCGCAGGCCTGCAAGGCCTGTGCTTGCCCAGCTTCAAGACTGAAGAAGGAACCCAGAGTCAGCAAGAGAGACATCAATGGTTTCATGGGTTGGGGAACTTACACGTCTGAAGCAAGGTCCTGGAGCAACACCCCACTGCCTGCACAGCGCAGAGAGCAGGTGACAATCTTCGCTCCCGGTTTGCGGGTGGGGGGAGGGGGCGGAGATGACCACTTATAGGGGAATTGACATCAGGTGGGCTCATTAGTTACCAGAGAAACCAGTGGAGGGGCACACCCCTCACTGCCCCTTTGATAAGAACAATCACTAGCTGGGGTCTGGAGCGAGTACAAGGGAAAGTCAGTCAAGTGAGTAGGGTGTAGGTGAAGCAGGCACTGGTTGGCAGGGGATGTACAGAGAGCAAGAGAGCAACCATCTTGAGTGGCCTGACCATACAGAACCCATTCCCTTTTGTTTAGGCCCTTTGAGAGATACACACCTTTTTTTCCCTTAGTTTCTCCACCCTTATCCATTTACTAGGCTGAGACTTCTTAGAGAAGTATCATGCCAGAATTTCTTTCTCCCAAACGGGGGAAATAATTCTAGAAATTGACAGTAGTCATCAAAGTAACCCACCAGGTGAATTAAATGACCCTTTGACATCTTTTATTTGTTCCATCTCTGACAGTACTTAGAGCTGATTCTGGAAACATTGAAAATTTGTCCCTCTTGAATCAGCTACAACTTTCCTTTGGACAGAATCTCCAACTGATGGCAAAATTTACAGCATACCTCCCAACAAAATTCAAACAGACACCTCAAAACCTCTTCCCAGAATTAATACTCTGTAAGTAAAGAAGCCCTTCAATGCGTGAAGACCATAACAGAAGATTACAAGGCTCAAGGCCTCTTTATCCCTTGTACTAGCACATGTAACTCTTCCATTTTACCAGTGAGAAAACCTAAGGGCCAAGAGTGGAGGTTTGTCCAGGATCTACAAGCAATAAACAACACTGTTATCTCTAACCCTCAATTACTAACATCCATTCTACCAGAAGTAAATTCTTTAGTGTAACTGATTTATGCAGTGCATTATTTAGTTGATGAAACTGTTCAATACCTTTTTGCCTTCACTTGGGAAGAAAAACAATTTACCTGGACAGTAGCACCTCAGGGTTATACTGAGATTCCTTATTTCTTGCAAATCCTGAAGGCTGATCTGGAGAACATAAAGTTCCCTAGAAGTTCTACTTTGTTGCAACATGCGGATGATTTGCTTCTTTGCTCTCCTTTTCAAGCCTCCTCACAGGAAGACAGCATCCACTTAATAAAGCGTTTAGCCTTAAAGGGACATAAATTTGCCAAATAAAAACTGCAGTTTGCCCAAATATAGGCTCAATATTTAGGGTATCTGATATTAGAACAAGGGCTACACCTACATCCGGATAGACTTCATGGAGTCCTAAGTTTCCCCAAACCCAAAACTAAGCACCAGTGAGGTTTTCCCAGCCTAGTTGGTTCTTGCTGAAATTAAACTCCAAATTTCTCTCTATGGCCAAACTGTATATGTTTTACTCAACGGTAACAACCCCAACCCAATTTTATGGGTGGGGCGGGACAACATAGGCTTCAAGGGCTTAAAGAGCATTTGATAAACCTACCTGCCTTTGGGCATCCCCATTATCAGATCTCCCTTTTTCTTTTTGTATATGAAAAGGAAGGAAATAACCTGGGGGTTCTCACCCAAAAACACTGACTGCCATTGACCCATGGGGTCTTACAGCCAGCAACTGAACCCTGTGGCATGGGGATACCCCTCTTTGCCTTAGAGCCATTATGGCCACACCCCTTTTGGTTAAGGCCACCCAAAAAATCATTGTGGGATCCCCTTGGACCATTTTTGTACCTCATGCTCTAGAGGCTTTCCTGAATTTCCATTAAACTCAGCACTTCTCAGGCAGCTGCCTCACCTCCTTTGAGGTCTTTTTGTTAACTGCTCCACATAACTCTTTCACATGGTAATAAACTTATCCCTGCTGCTCTTCTCCCCTCCATCCTCAGTGAAGTCCCTCATGACTGCCTGAGGCTGACAGACCACCTCCTAGCTCCCTGTGATGATCTACAGGAAATTCCACTGGGCAACCCTGACTGCTCATGTTCACTGATGGTTCTTATTTAAAAGGTGACAATGGCAGATACTGTGCCGGGTGGGCTCTTACAACTTCTTTTGATGCTGTTGAGGCAGCATCTTTACTATGGCCTCTTCAGTCCAACAGGCTGAATTATACACTCTTACGGGGCATGTACTTTAGTCAAGGACAAAACTGCCAATATTCATACTGCCAGTAGATAAGCTTTCAGAGTAGCTCATGATTTTGGAATATTGTGGAAGCAATGTGACTTCCTTACTTCCAGTGGAAATACAATTTAAAATGGCCCCTATGTTCAGGAATTATTGAATGCAATACTTTTACCTGCTGCTTTAGCTATTATTAAGATTCTAGGGCATCCTAAACTTGACTCTCTAGAAGCTAAGGGAAATCACCTTGCTGATATTTCTGCAAGGAATACTTCCCTTAAAGGGACCAACAACAGCCAAACCTCTGTCATGGTCCAAAGGGATATTTCCCCAAAGATAATTTAGAAAAGCTGGCTAGAGAAGCCCAGTAACTGATCTCAGAAAAGAAAAAAGCAAGATTGGAAATTCAACAATTGTTGTTTTATAAAAAGAGAAAGCTCTGATTTGAACCAAATAACAACCCAGTCCTACTGGAGACTCCAAAATTCCCAATCCTCACCACTGTAGATGCACTAAACCATTAGTCTACTGACAAAATGATAGCCTTCCTGAATCAATATCGGGGGAGAAATATTACCAAAGCTGCAAAAAGTGCGGTCTTGTCACACTCGTCCAAAGTATAACCCAGGGAAGCCTGTTGATACTGCTCCCAGACATTTTACTGCCTTAATGGACAATTTGAGCTGTGGCAAGTAGATTTTATACAAACTCCTCCAACAAATGGATACAAATATGTTTTAGTTATGGTATGTACATTTCCACACTGAACTGAAGCCTTCTCTTGCAGACAGACTACTGCCTCTTCTCTGGCTAAAGTGGTTTTGGAAAAGATAATCCCTACCTGGGGAACTCCTCTCAAACTTCATAGTCATCAAGGAACTCATTTCACTGGCCAGGTGCTTAAACAAGTCTGTGCTGTTTGGTCAGTTTTAACAACACATACTCTTTCTTACCACCCTCAATCCTCTGGTTTAGTTGAACACACTAACAGTATTACTAAGACTCAATTTGCAAAATTTATAGAGGCTCTCCAACTACCTTGTCCAAAGGCATTGCTGTTGGTCCTTCTAAATCCCAGATCCATCCCTTTAAGAACTCATAAACTCTCACCCTTTGAGATAATCACGGGATGCCTAATGCACTTAGCTCCTTCTTTTGACTCACAGCTGATAAAAAGAGAGATACTCCAATATTGCTTCTATTAAAAATACCCATGCTTTGATAGAGCAGTCTTTTCACAGGACCCCTTCAGAAGATGAAGACCTTAAGCATCACACCTTGCAATCTGGAGATTTTGTCTATCAGAAAAGACACCTCCAGAAGAACTCTTTTCAACCTCTTGGGAAAGGCCCCGTCAAGTACTGCTAAGTAACTCTTGTGCTGCTGAACTCCAAGGAATAGACTTGAATTCCTGTGACACACCTAAAGAAAGTGCCAAACCCTGACTGCACCTGCACATCATCTGGTGACCTGAAAGTAAAGATTTCCCAAAACTGAAGCAGATGACATCTGATGAGACATCCTTCCCAGGATATCTGGACCAGGCTTATTGGAAGTTTGTTGCCAAAATTTAGATGATGACATAACACTTCAGATTATGAACAGACACCCCTAATGTCTATGATCCTGATAACATATGGACTTTAGATTAAAAGTGCCTGAGAGTTCTCTCTCCTACCCCTCCTTCTTACTTGAATGTGACCTTAAAAGATTTCCATGGTGCACTTTCCTTTCAGTGTGAGACACTACACCTAGAAAAGTTCCTTCCTGACACTGAGGGACAAAAAGCCCCTGAAACTAGAAAATCTGATTCTAGATCAGTTATGCTTTCGGAGAGAGATATTGATCAAAAGGGAGAAATATTTAAAACGAATAAATAAAAACCTCAATTAAACAGAGTTGGGAGACCAGAAGGGAAACTCTCATGCCCTGATATAGCAGAGCCCAACAGAAAGAAGATACACTTTTTTTTCCTGATAAGGACTCATCGAGTGTAAAGCCATGGACTCTTCATTTACTACAGCCCTCCCAACTTCCTTTTTCTCTCTAAAAGTGTTCTCCTTCCCTTACTGTTTAGGAACTTGCATGTGGCCCACCATGGTTGCAGACCCTGAATTGCAATTCTCTCCTGATTCAGAATAAGTCCATCTTTGCAGGAGAAATATCTGGCAGTCTATTTGTTTCAGGCCAACACTCTGTTCTCTCTCTCTCTCTCTCTCGTCCTCTCATCTCTCACTAGCTATTCCTTCCTGGTCCTCATTTTTGGTTTCTTCTCATCTCTGCAACCTACAGATCAATGATTCACAGCACTGGCTATACACTAGAATTACCTAAGGATTTTTAAAAACAGATACTGGAACCTTACCTCCAAGGAATCTAATGTAATTTGTTTGGCACAGGACCTGGACAGTGATAGATTTTCCATCTCCCCAGGCATTTCTAACATCTAGCCACGATTGAGAATCACTGTCCAGCCTCAGTTTGTGCCTTGTCTCTATCTGGATTCATTCCTAGGAGACAGCATTTTGCAAAAGAAAAACTTTTCTATTCAAGTATGGAAGGGAGTCAGATATCAGGAGTACTGATCTACCAAATAAAAATCACAACACATATTTGAATGGGGGAAAAAACCCACAAACTTCTCAAGGGTAGTAGTTTGCATTAGTCTGTTCATGACAGGAAGATAACAACTTTCTAAAGTAAAATGCCTAATCTGTACCTCCTACATAAACAACCCTAAAGTTTTGACTTGTATGTCCTATTGCCAACTCAGCATCAATTACTGAATGCCTAATTGCTATTTCAGATTTCAAAAAACATATATGTCTCCAACCAATTGTTCTGAGGTCATCCCTAGCTTAACAGATGCAACTCCATCTTTTCAAGCTAAAAATGTTGGGGTTGTCTTTAACAACTCTTCTCATACCCCAAATCTAAACCATCATAAAAATCTTCTTGGTTTCACTTTTCAAATATGAGCAAAGTTCCATAACTTCTCATCACTTTCACTGCCACCACTCTTAACACTGCATCATCTCTCACCTGAATTAAAATTCCACTTGCCTCCTAATGTTTCTACTTATTTCTGTTCCTGCTACCTACATGTTATTTTCAATAGAATAACCCAGCAAACCTTTTAACATGTAAGTCAGCTCATAGTTTTCTTCTGCTTGTATAACTTCTGCTTAAATATCTTATCTCACAGCAAGCATGGTGGTTATTTCGGACACAACTTCCCCATCCTTACCATTACTCACTTCAGTGATGTGCCCCTTTCCTGTTCCTCAGTCACTCTGAGCACATTGCAAAGTTTAAGCCTTATACTTCCATACACACTGTTCTCTCCACCTGAATACTCAAGATATAAGCATGTTTTGCCCTCTCAACGCCTTCAAATCTTTGTTCCAATGTCACCTCCTCGGCAAAGCCTTTCTTAAGAAGTATATTTAAAAATCACAACCTATTTCCCCTATCCTTGCTCTCCTCATCCTTCCTTCCTCCTTACTCTGCCCCATAGCATGCATCACCATTTGACAAACCATTAGTAAATGTTTATTTTCTGTCTCCTCCTTCTACTGCCCGCCCTGCAATGGATACTCCATTGAAGGCAGGGACTTTGATTTGTTCATTGCAAAATAACATTATTCTAGATCAGTGCCTGGCACACTGCAGGGTCTCAATAAATATTTTTTGAATGTTTTGTGAATATTGATTCACAAAAAGACTTTTATTGGTTTTGATTTGTTTGACTGAATTGAATGCCATGTGCAAGGAAATATGAGGAATACTTAAATCAGTGATCTTCTCCCCCCAGATATCAATCTTTAGCTTTAACACTACAGGTAGATTATACCTTTTGCAAATCATATGAACACTCAACCCCCCTTCTTCTTGCCCTATCCCCACCACACTATACAACATAGAGCCCTCAATATTTTTGGCAGAGACCTGCAATGAATAATGAGGTAGAGAAGAGAATACTGTAGAGAAGAGCAAACATCAGTTTTCCTTCCTTTTAAAGTCCTTTCATTTACTAACCTCCAATATGCTAACTCTGAAGGGCACCATATTCTACCCCCTTTAACACTGCCCTAAAAACTCTTTAATTATGCATTGAAAAATGTTCCTGGAGCACAAAAGGGTTGGGAAATACTGTGGTACACGCTATCTGATTCTCTTTACCATTTCCAGGACTCCTGTTTTCGAGGTATGCTGCAGCTGCTCTTGGTGTACAGGAGCTGAATCGTGAAACTCCTGTGTTTGATGGAATGTTTGCCTGGCCATATAGCTAAGGGAAGCATAGTTCTGCTGTTGAAGGAGCAAAGGAAAAACCATGGAGAAATATTGGGGTTTATGTTGAGGCCAAGAATCCCTGTTATCTGCCTACCAAATTTAAACTTGTCTCAACAGAGCTGGGGCAGCACCGACACCACCTTACATGCTTGGGGTACTGTGACTCAAAGAAGGATTTTTTTCTGCTTGGCAAACAAATTTTCCCAGGGAGTGTGACAGCAGCTGGCTCCACTGGTGGTAGAATTTCCAACTGTGAAGCTACAGATCTGTACAGGGAGAGTGAGTTGACGCTTGCTTATTTGGTGCTCTGGGTGGGAGAAAGGGGGCAAAGGTGGACCACTTTCTTCCCAAGGAGGCAATTCCTTTTGGTGTATGGCAGCCTGCTTCACTTCCCTAAGGTGAGGAAAATCAAGCTCATTGATATTCCTGCCCGCAGTACCTTCTGTTATGCCCATGTGGTTAGCTGGCATCAACCTGCCTCCTAGAGAAAACAAAAGACTCAAGTGGCTCTTCTGTGAAAACTATCTGGTTTTTTCTCTATTTTATTCGACTGTTAGGCTCTTTATTTCATCCTTGTTTCACATACATGTGGATATATTTCAATTTATCTAAGAGAGATTTCAAGGTCATTAAAATTAATCTTTTGAAGGTCACAAACGTGCACTGTCAAATTTGTAGTTTTGAAAGAGTCAGCCTTTAACCTTTCTAATAGATATTCCATATAATCTATAATGGCATGTAGTAGAGAAGAAAGGCTTTATTCAACTATATCTTTGAAAAGCAATAATCACTGCAAGCACTGATGAGTTGTATCATGAGAGATATTTTTCTAAGAGTGAATAATTCTATCTAGTAATTTAAGTAAGGCTCATATTCAGAATGACTGATAAAGATTAAGTAAATGCTAGGTAATATTTTGTAAAATATTTATTTTTTATTCTAATAACAATCTCAGTGTACATTTACCAAAAAAAAAAAAAGCATATTGCCATTCTCAGGTGTGGCATCTATATTTCCACAAGCATTTTAAAACAGAAATTTTATATGTATATATATATATATATATATATATATAATGCAACTGAACACCTAGCATCATTCTGGCAACCAAAAAAGCCATATGCAGGTACTATTGAAATTAGAAAGTCAGATTTTAACCTCTAATATATTTTTAACATAGCTAACACATAAGAAACCAGCTGGGCTTCTTACGGGTCCCGAACTTTCCAAATCAAACGTTCTAAAAAAAGAATCTAATCATGCAGAGACCGTTTTTTTTTTTCTTTATCTTATTCACTAATATTTAATTTCCAGCAAATACAGATTGTAAGCTGTTAACTTCCTCTTACTGCAAAATGAGGATAAGATATTTAATGCCAGCGGCTTTGTATTTATGACTGTTGCCCATAAATTACACAGTTTTGGTTGAGTATTTGTTTGCATTTTTCTCTCACTTGAAATTTATTTCAAATATGACAAACTGTCTAATTCCCTGTGAAACAACGTTAGTTGTTACCTTGAGAAACTACTTAGTTTGTTCAAACATCCTTTGGAATCTCTATAAGTAACTAAGTAAAACTAGAATTGGGACATTAGGATAGTAAAGGATCTATAACTCTTCAAACATACCATCTTATTTCATTCCGGTCAAATCTAAACCAGAAAATATTGAGATAGAAACAGGTTGGTATTTTTTTAGGTTAATTATCAGAGTTCTAGTGTATTTTATATAATTTAAATAAAAAGATTGCTATTATTAATTAATTTGAGACAGCAGTTTAAAACAAGAACTGATGTGGGTGGGGAAAAAAGTAATAGTCACCTTAGACTAAATCAAAGATGTAAGTTATTAGCACTAAATTTCTTAAATGCCAGAAATCTGTTATATTTTCTGTGGCATTCCCTAATGAATAATGTTAATTACAATTTCACATATTATAAGATTTATCACTCTAATTAAAATAAACAGTTGAGCCAGTAGCAACAAGTGCCTACTTTTCTTAAGAACAGAAAAAAATGGATGTGAGATAATTCTGATGTCTCATTTAGTCTTAGAAAAAATGGAACAATGCAGAACTGAGTTTGATCTGAAAAAAGATGCAGAGAATTGTTAGATGGTGAAGGCATTACTGAATTTCTGTATAAACCATTTTTATTATTTTTTGATGAAGATTCTAAAAATCTTAAGTAAATTCATCTTAATAAGGAAACTTTAGCAGTATAATTGTAAAATACATCATGATAGTTGAAAAGAATGGATCTTAATATATAGCAGACTTTGAATATATCAAAGCATTTAGAGAAAAAGGTCCATATCAGTCAACATTCATTCAGAGCCACTAGAAAATAATGTAGAATAAGAGATGTGTAACGTGAAGCAAACTTACACGATTGTAGGAGCTGGTAGGACAGTCTCAGTGCCACTGTTTCTTCTTTGCTGGTGTTGAGTGTGAAGTCCCTGGACAATCAGAAGGGAATGTGGGGATGAGCAGTGACACATGAAGACCTCAAGGAACAAGATGGGGCTTGTGTCTGTCTTTCATTAGAATCCACGATGTCTCCAGTGTGCTCTGGCCTCACTCACACCAGGATATGGAGAAGTGCAAGGGAAAAAAATCTCTTGGGATCTGGCAGTGAGGAACCCAACTGTTGCCCAATCAACAAGGTGAGCAAGCAGATTCAGAAAGACATACATGATTTACTTCAACCTTCCAAGAATAAACATTGCCACTGCTTCCGAATCTCTCATATATTGTATCCTGACCAATGTTAGCCAGAAACATTCTAGGAAGAGGATTCCAGGAAACATAGTTCAGCTTAGCCAAAATGACACATTAGAAGCCAACCATACTGACAAAATAGAAATATCAACAAGACTTACAACTCCCTAAACTAACCTTCACCTTATAATCCTTATGCCCTATCCTGCCTGATTCCTTTCCTGGAGAATTGGAACCTCTTATGAGGTTCAGATCACAATTCTGGGATCAAATAGCCCTTAGGGTCATGAGTAGCTTTGATTATAGAGTTCAAAGGCTTTTATTGGCCCTTGGGGGTTCAGAATCACCAGGTGAGAAGGTTCAATATTTCTTTACCTATTAACTGCTGTCTTTAATGAAAGAAATCTCTTGTCTTCTGTCTTTTTTCTTGGTGAATCAAGATTCACATGTGTGGTTTTCCTGGTGTTTTTATAAGAAAAAAATTTAAAAGCAGAGAAGCCCATTTGTTACATGGCAAATATATTATGCTTAGCCTTTTGCTTTTCCTTTGGATATTATCTAAGGACCACTAGCTTCTTTTTTGTTTTCTTCTGTTTTCCTATTGGTGCCTAATTTTTTATTTCTTACCACAAAGAAAAGGAAAAGATAAAACTACAGGATTTTTCTACTACATAGTCTTTATCAATCTGGTCTAACTGTATCATACTTTTCTCCTACAAGGATTCAAATCTATCTCCATTCCTAAGGAGACCAACATCTCTCAGCAAATGCATTCTCATCCCTTCCCAATTTCCAGTAAGGTCTCCACTGCAGGTCTGCTATTTTAGCAAAACTAGTTTAGATTGTTTCACTGATCGAACTTGTATCTTGAACCTGTATAGACTTCTAAACAAATGAAAAAAAAGACAGATTTGCTCAGAGAGAATCAGCATAGGGAGAGAGAGTGATTTCTTCTTTCCTTCTCGCCTTGTAGCAGCCAACATTCAGGGCTACAAATGTGGATGGTTTCACTGAGCAGCATGTACCCGATATAGCATGTCCCTGCCAACTGGGCAGGGTGAGCTGACCCACTGCTCCCATTAGGGCCAAATGGCTTTCTACCAAGATACCGTTATGGGTGAGCCGAGATCCTCTCCAAGGTCACTTCATACTATTGACACACTTGGAAAAGAGATTTGGAATACTTAAATTTGTTCAGTTTACTCTCTCATTAAAAACACAAGGCAGGCAGTGAAGGTGAATTCACATCAAGGTTACTAACTAAAGTTAGCTCATAATAAGACATGAAAATACCACTTCCTTTCTCTGATACGCAAGCTGAGCCAAAAGAACTCTGCAATCAATATTAAGTGAAAAATATTATAGACCCTATAAAAATGTTCCAAGGGGCAAACCTATAATCTTCTGTCTCAGGAAATTCCTGCCAGTGTTATCCTAGATACCCACAAATGCAGAGACACACTGCAGAGGCTAAATAAGGTTAAAATAACAAGGGAAGTTTCATGGAATTTTTGTTTTGAATGCATAGAAAAACCTGTGCTGGTATACAGTATAATTCAGAAATTAATGTCCTCCCTGCACTAATAATTGATTCAAATAAAATAAGACAGTTTTACGGTAACTTCTGAAAAAATAGCAAGAGTTATATAGTAACTTTATAAGAATATATTCTGGAAATGATTGATTTTTATGTCATTTTATGTGTGCTATAAAGGAAGGTATTTTTTCTGGAATCTCATTATTTTCTGTTGCATCTTTCATTGAACATTTTTTTATTCTCAATATTTTCTTCCGTTGGACATTTTCCCCCTCTCTTTTATGTATCAACATTTCTTCATCCCATTCTGATAGCACTTTGAATGAATTTTACCTCTTAGAATATATTTTTTTCTTTTTGTGCCAATACAGAAGGCCTTCTCTATTTTAGTACACTTCAAGGTCTGCTATTATGTGACAATTTCCTTTCTCTCCTGTTCCCTATTTCCAATATATAAGATAGCCATTCTGGCACAGATATAAAATTACTTTTGCTCAATGGATTTCTTGTCATGCATGTGCACAAAGCTTCATTTACCTTCAATTTAGATTTTTGTTTTCCTCTGGTGACTCATTTTGCTGCATCTGTGTTTATTCCATAACCTGTGGATAAGGCATGTTTCTCTGACTGGGAGCTGGCTGAGCATTTGCTGCTGGCTGCCATGTGTTAGCAATTCATTTCCTGAAGGAAGTTCAGGGGTGCTCTATCTACTGCATCAGATATTACTGCTTTTTATACATTTCCTATGTGGCATTCAGCTTAGAACCCGTTTGTTTATCTCTGGGATTTGTTGTTGTTGCTGTTGTTATTTATTTAGTATATCACAAATGCTTTTGTTGTATTTCCTGGTGGTAAATAAATACAAGTCGTACTGATTTTGGTGATCTATGTCAGATATTTATTATACTTACAATTGATGCTTTTCCCCATTCAAAGGCTAAATGTGATCACAATGCTTTGTTCTCTATCCTTTCTAAATTTCCTCTGTACATCTTTCTCACGTAACAATGCAAACTCATTTCAGCCACAAGCTTTTTCACAGACAGTTCATAGGCTACTGTTTACAAACATTAAAACATTGGGATTTTTTTTTCCTTCTAAATGACTGAATTATTTAACCTATTTTATAATTAGTGCTTTTTTAATACTTCCTGAGACATGGATCTTGCTTTCTGAATGTACTTGGTTAAGGAGTGGGCTAAGTAGCAGTAGGGGAAATAAGCTTATGCATGCAATAAAAGTTTGCACAGGGAAAAGTTATTTGAAGTTTGCTTAAATCTTATGTTTTGGAGAGCAAAGAGATTTCAAATTAGATTTAGATTTAATTTTTATATTTAAGCATAGATGGTTACTAAACAGACTTTTCGCATACATGGATGGAGATTTGTTATCCATTCATGTGGACTGTTTAACAAATAACTCCCTTTTTGGCAAAGCTACTTGGTTCTGGAAAAAAACACCTAGCCACAAATTATCCATTCCTTGAAAATACCTAAAACCACAACTCTAAGGAAGTAGAATTGCTCCAACTGTGAAACCGGGGAATTGATCTAGTCCTGTCATATGAATAATATATTTTTAAAATCCTACTGTATCAGAACCATGGTCATTTTTTCTGTATTAGGTGATGCTAACCACAAAAGTCCACAATGACTTCAATATTTTATCAGTTTCCTAGGGCTACTTTAGCAAAGGGCCACAAACTGAGTGGTTTTAAACAAAGAAATTTATTCTCTCAAAGTTCTAGAGGCTAAAATTTCAAAATCCAGATGTTGGCAGGACCATGCTTCCTCCAAAGCTTCTAGGAGAGGATCCTTCCTTGACTCTTCCAGCTTCTGGTAGCCCCAGGTACTCCTAAGTTGGTAGCAGCTTAACTCCAGTCTCTGCTTCCATATTCACATGGCCATCTTCCCTCTGTGTTTGTCTGTCTCTGTCTTCACATGAGGTCTGTGTCTGTGCCCAAATTTCCCACTTCTTATAAGGATACCAGTCATATTGGATTAAGGTCCACCATACTCCAGTATAAGTTCATCTTAACTAATTATATGTGTAACGACTCTACTCCTAAATAGGTCACATTCTGAGCTACTGGAAGTTAGAATTTAAACATGCTTTAGAGGAACACAATTCAACTCATAACAAGCACTGAAAAGTTTATTTCTTCCTAAGGTAATATGCTGGATAGGTAAGAAGATTGGCAGAGTCATCTGGCATGCAGTCATTCAAGATCCAGGTTGACAAAAGCTCTACCATCTTCAAAACATGGTTTCCAAAGTCATCCTAAAACTTATGGCCATGCCAGACATCCAGAAGGGATAAAGGACACAGAGGAGCAAGAGTGGGAGGTTTTGATAGGCTAGATGTGGAAACGGCACCACATCTAGTGCCACAGTCCATTGACTACAATGATAAAGAAGCAAGGAAAATGTGGTCTAGCTGTGTGTCTAAGAAGAAAAGAAGAATATGGATTTTTCTGAGCAGAAAGGAATCTCTGCCACTCTTCTATACAATGGGACTCTAGGGCATTGTATACAATGGGACTCCAGGGCATTGTATGAGAGACTGTAGATGTTATCTGATGTGATTGGAGTAACCACACTTTCTAAATTCCCTAGGACTACATCAATTGATGCTTATTGGGACTCCAGGGCATTGTATACAATGGGACTCCAGGGCATTGTATACAATGGGACTCTAGGGCATTGTATACAATGGGACTCTAGGGCATTGTATGAGAGACTGTAGATGTTATCTGATGTGATTGGAGTAACCACACTTTCTAAATTCCCTAGGACTACATCAATTGATGCTTATTGTCTGAGAAAAAATTATCAGTTGCATTTTCTCTCCCTCGCAAAAGTAACCTGAATTAGATAATAATTTATATGGTCATCCTACCAATGAGGATAAAATCTCAAAGATAAGGTAAAGGGGGTAATCCCACATCCCCACAAACCGTTCTGTAAAAGAATATATCAAATGTGCCAATTGAAAACAAGATTTCAGGGACTTCCCTGGTTGCCCAGTGGTTAAGACTCAGCACTTCCAATGCAAGGGGAGCAGGTTTGATCCCTGGTAGGGGAAATAAGACCCCACATGCCATGCAGTGCAACCAAAAGATTAAAAAAAAAATTCTTTTAATATGTTTTTAATCATACAAGAATGATATTTGGCAAGATTGTGGACCATATGTCTTTAGCATTCTCTAAACCAGAATGATTGAAAAGGTGTTTAAGACACTTTAATAAAGTGTAATTGTATACCTGTCTAAAAATCATGTCCTTTAAAAATGTAATTTCTAACTGATCTGAGAAAAGTAGATTTTGAGGCATCCATAGGCATCTATATAATAGTCTTATTTGCATCAAAAATAAATATATCTTAGGCACTTTCCAAATGAAAGTTTTAGATGGGTGATCATTGTAATGAATATTAATTAGGAAAAAGATTGCCTAATGAAGAACTGATACTAAGCCCCTAAGTGATTGTGAGTCTGCTTAACTGAGCTGAATGTGGCTTTACTTTGCTTGTAAAAGCACATGTTGAAATATTTTTAAGATTGTCCTTGAGATTTCTTTACACTTCTTGGAATTCCTCATCATAATGAAATGTTCCATTCACTGTATGTACTAGATTTAAGAAACAAAGTACCCTCTCATTTTGTTAATTAGTCAAAATATAAAGAAAACTTGAACTCAAAAGAACATTTATCTTTTGCTACACCTCTGCAGGGTGCTTCCATAGCTCTGTTGCCAACCCCCGTAAAAGAACTCACAAACTCTGAAATTTGAGCTTCAGTTTTCCTGTAGAGACTTTAGGGAGCCCTGGGTAAGAAGATATAACTTAGCTTTTATAGAAGAGTTTGTTAAAGTAATCAAGGTTATACACATGCCTTTTATAAGTAGTTGCTTTTATAAGTAATTCACATAAGAATTCAAGCATATGTGTGAAAGGCAGGATTGAGAATATGTTTCCCATTGAACACTTTACTGAGGTCAATGCATTTTATTACATCATGATCTTCTTTCTCAAGGGTTACATGTGAGAGTTTATAATCATCCCACATTCTTGCCAATATCTGTCAGCTCACAATGAAACACAGCTGAAAGGGCTTTGCACTATTCACTGACCACAAACAGAGATTTTCTGAATGTCCTGAGTTTTATATAAGTCTCCTGTGGCATTATGCTGGGAAAAAAATCTTACTCCAATTCTATTACCACTACTTGAAAATCCAGAATAGTTTGACTATCCTTAATAGCTAGCTAAGAAGATAGAGATGCTATTCTGCATAGTAATAATAATATTACCAGTGGTTTCAAATGTAACACACTCAAAAATAACTCTTCAATTACAATCATAGACATGTTACCCATTTAATAGACTATAAATTTGGATCATAAAATTATGCTCAATGTACATGCCAAAATATTTCATTTAGAAAGTATTTAGAAAAGTATTCCCAATTACAAAAAAAGGAAAGGAAGAAAGGGAAGAGAGAGAGAGAACATGATTAGGTGATGTAAAGCTTTTATACTTTTGCTCTTAGCACTATGAATAAAGCTAGAATATTCCACCATAAAAAACTGAATTTATATCAACAGTTTGGCTGACATGTGCTTCATAACTACTGTAACAGCAATTAACATTTCTTCCAGTGATATAATTTTCAAGAGTTTTTGAGTCATTAAGATAGATAATTAGCACTTGATATTAATGAGATATTTGTAATCCAGGTATTAATACTTGCAACACTTATTTAATAATCACTTCATTCTGCACAAGTGTCCAGATTTTCTGAGCACATACTTTGGAAGAGCACTTTAGAAAATAAATTTCTCATTTTTAGCAGCCTAATAAGTAACTCTCACTGAGGTGTAATTTTTTTTAAGGGTGTAAATAAAATCAATTAAGATGTGCAAAAAGAGTAGTGTGTATGATTTGAGTTCCAATGAAGCATGAAAATAAAGCAATGCTGGACATTTGTTTGACAAATGTCTTACAAATGGATTTTAGATGACATATTTTAAAAGAAAACATTAAGTGAAGAGTAAAAAAGCTGTTTACAAGCCTCTAAAAAGGAAAGAGTGTCACCTTCAATATCTTATTTTTGGATTTTCAGTGTAAGAATCACTATTGAATTTTGGACTCTAAGGTCTCATGAGCAAAAATGGTTAAAATTTTCATCTTGTTTTTATTGTCTTTCAATTATCTTACAGAAAATATTTTCAAACTCCATTCCAGCTATTCCTGCCTAAATACACCATTCCCCTGTATATATTCTTCCTAAAAAAAAATTATATAGATGGCAAATAATGGCATCCATTTTTAATGCAGCCCTAGTTAGTCTGGAAATTGTGCTGTCATCATTTATTAGGAAGCTGTTTTTTAGTATTATGACGATAGCAACACAGCTAATATTTATTAAGTACCACTGTGGTCAAGGCACGGTGCTGGGTGCACAGGTGTGTGGAGGCAGGATCCTGGGATTTTTAGTCAGATAGATTTGGATTTCAAATTCAACTCCTTTCTGTACCAGTGTGTGCTCCGAGTAAGTCACTGAGTTTTTCTGAGACTGTTTTCTCTGAATCTCAGTTTCCTTATCTTTAACATACTTAATATTCCATATAGAATGAAACTTCTGAGGTAGAAATAAAATGTCATTCTTAAAATGCTGTGCAGAGAGTAAACACTCAAATATTAGTTCCAGTCCATTCCTGCATTGTGCTTTTGTCTCTTTTATTCACTTATTTTCTTTTTATGATTACATTACAGAACTTTATAGATTTTCTCACTATCTACTCATTATATTTTTGTAAAAATTCAAGAAAAGCCAGAGGATGTTCATTCTATTTCAAGAACTTTACTATCAAAGACATTTGTACATTTTCTTCTGAATTGCTGCTACTGTCCTTCTGTGGTCTACATTCAATGTATTTCCTTTTTTAAAAATACTTTCACTCTCCACATTCCATTTGCTGCCTTGTAGTATGAATTGTACTCATAGTCACTATTTGTGCTCTGGATTCACTCTGAGTAGGGCACTTTGTTGGTGCTCATCCTCTACTTATTCATATTTTTTAGGTCATCTGAAGCCCAGGTTTCCTGGTCTATCTCTCATGTAATTAATTGTTCATACGTTCTATGGATTTCCCTGACTACACAGGAAACTGTTTGACCACACAGTCAAATGTTTTGACTTTTTCCTAGCCCCTTCTGTGGGATTCAAGTTGTAGTTACTTTTTAAAACATTTTTGTTTCATGGAACAATACATTAAGGATTTGTAAAGGTTGTAAAATATTCTTCTCTAATGTTCCTAATGGCTACATATGTAAGATGTGTCATATAATCAGGACCATCTTGTTACATATGGTTTTCTCCTATTTGCTATCACAAACAATACTAAAGTAAACTAAATTTTTGTACATATTTAGGAATGTTGTTTGTCAGTTGTCAAAGTTCTCTTTTACTCAGGATGCCTACTTTATTTAATATATTTTTCAAATATATTTTTTCCAGTTTGTCCTATTTCTCCTTGGTTTATTTTGCTTTCATTGTTTTAGGTTTTGTTTTAAATAGTGTGATGAAGTTGAAAATGTATTTATTCAAGTCTATCAATATTTTCTGTTTTTTTAACCTTAGAATATTGGAAATATTTTCCTCACTTACGGATATGTAAGTATTCATCATAAATATAATTCCCCAAGTAATATCATAATTCCATGTTTTAAAATTGTTTAAATGCTTCATCTACCCAGGACTTATTTTGGTGTATAGAATTAAATGGAATCCTAGGTTCCTATGTATCAGCAAAACCATTTTCACACTGATTTCAAATTCAGCTTTTAACAAATGCATGCGTATGCCTGCGCACATGTGTTGTGTTCATATAAATATATATATGTCTGCTTTCAGAATTTCTGTTCTGCTTATTCATTTCTTCTTGTGCCAATTTTACATCATTTAATTATTATAGCTTCATAATAATTTGTGTGTACAAACATATGAACACACTCATTAGTATTAATTAGTATTAATTTTCAAATTCATCTTCCCTGTATTCTTAATCTTTGAGATGAATGTGTAAATGAAAAAAATTAAGAAGTTTTTCATTTAGCTATTATATTTGAGAAAATTGATATTTTTACAATATAAGACTATACCGTCTTTCGATTTCTTAAAATTCTCAGATTTATAATTTTTTTCATATACTGACACTGTAAGTTAATTTTATTTCTTTTATGATTTTTTAAAAATTCTATCATCTTAGTGTTTAGTTGTTATTATATGCTAACTATGGACTTCTGAACATATGGAAGTGTTTCACAGGTGTTAGGAGGCTGAATCCAGAGTCAAACTCTTAACAGCTATGACAACTATATTATGTTGCCTTTCTTCACACATATATCACTATAGCACTATAGACCAGGATTCTCTGAAGAGTAATAACCTAACCAGTAACAACTTCTAAGTTTTCACTACAGTTTCAAATTTAAAACACAAAAAGTAAAACAAACAAACATATTTACTAGCTGTATGAATTTGAGCAAGTTACTTTCTTTTCTATGCCTCAGATGCTTCAACTAGAAAAGCACTTTTAAACAAGTACCTTTTGTTTTTATTTCCATTACTCTAGTAGGTGGGTCAAAAAAGATCTTGCTGTGATTTATGTCCAAAAGTGTTCTTCCTATGTTTTCCTCTAAGAGTTTTATAGTGTCCAGTCTTACATTTAGGTCTTTAATCCATTTTGAATTTATTTTTGTGTATGGTGTTAGGGAGTGTCCTAATTTCATTCTTTTACATGTAGCTGTCCAGTTTTCCCAGCACCACTTATTGAAGAGGTTGTCTTTTCTCCATTGTATATCCTTGCCTCCTTTGTCACAGATTACTTGAGCATAGATGTGTGGGTTTATCTCTGGGTTTTCTATCCTGTTCCATTGATCTACATTTCTGTTTTTGTGCCAGTACCATACTGTCTTGATTACTGTTGCTTTATAGTATAGTCTAAAGCCAAGGAGTCTGATTCCTCCAGCTCCATTTTTTTTTTTTTTTTTTCTCAAGATTGTTTTGGCTATTCAGGGTCTTTTGTGTTTGCACTGTTGGGGGGAATGTAAACTGATACAACAACTATGGAGAACAGTATGGAGGTTCCTTAAAAAACTAAAAGTAGAATTACCATATGACCCAGCAATCCCACTACTGGGCATATACCCAGAGAAAACCGTAATTCAAAAAGACACATGCACCCCAATGTTCATTGCAGCACTATTTACAATAGCCTGGTTATGGAAGCAACCTAAATGTCCATCGACAGACAAATGGATAAAGAAGATGTAGCATATATATACACTGGAATATTACTCAGCCATAAAATGGAATGAAATTGGGTCATTTGTAGAGACATGAATGGACCTAGAGACTGCCATACATAGTAAAGAAAGTCAGAAAGAGAAAAACAAATATTGTATATTAATGCATATTTGTGGAATCTAGAAAAATGGTAAACATGAACTGGTTTGCAAGGCAGTAATACAGACACAGATGTAGAGAACAAACGTATGGACACCAAGGGGTGAAGGGGGATGGGATGAATTGAGAGATTGGGATTAACATATATACACTAATATATATAAAATAGATAACTAATGAGAACCTGCTGTATAGCACACAGAACTCTACTTCACTCTGCTGTACAGTAGAAACTAACACAACATTGTAAAACAAATATACCTCAATAATAATAATAAAAAAGTGTCTCTTAGTTTTTTGTTGTGAAGATTAAAAGGACCATCAAGCAAAGCACATACACTGGTATGTCAATAATTATTGTTAGCTTTGTCATAGATACTTGTATTAATATTTTTAGGCAAGCCATAGACCATTTACATTGCCTATTGAATTGACCAGTTGAACTAGTTAAAACTTTTGATTTCAAAAGGCAGAAACTCAACTCGCATGACCTCCACTCCAAAATACTGGGGAACATGTTCAATAGCAGCATTGGTAAGATGCTCATCAATTATGTCCAGATGAGAAATCACAAATCAAGCTAGTAGCTGATATTAAAGCCATATTCTATTGGTTTTTAAAATTATATATATGCTATATATATAATTATATATGTATGCTATATATAAAAATCATATATACATATTAATATGAATAATATACTTATTATTTTCAGATTTTCACTTTTTACATATTTTACTTATTTTATTTGGGTTTACAATGCACCTTTTTTCCTAGTCTACTGAGTTAAAAGCTTAATTTATTTTAATTATTTTTTACATTAAAAGCATTTAAAGCCACAATTTTTATTTTTCTTACTACAAGTATTTGGGCAACTCATATGTTTAGATATGAAGAATTCTCAAGAGTATCACATAAATAAACTGAACTTTGAGGGTTTATTTTTAATTTCAGTTTTAGTTTTCATTTTGAAGGAAGAGATACATAGAAGCATTAACTCTTTTTAATTTTGTCATTTAAAAAATAAAAACTCTCCAGAAAATGGGCATAGAGAGAAGCAATCTCAACATTATAAAGGCCACATATGACAATCCCATGGCAAACATCATACTCAATGGTGAAAAACTGAAAGCATTTCCACTAAGATCAGGAACAAGACAAGGATGTCCACTCTCGCCACTCTCACTCAACATAGTTCTTGAAGTCCTAGCCATGGCAATCAGAGAAAAAAATGAAATAAAAGGAACACAAATTGGAAAAGAAGAAGTTAAACTGTCACTGTTTGCAGATGGCATGATACTATACATAGAAAATCTTAAAGATGTCACCAGAAAACTATGAGAACTAATCAATGAATTTGGCAAGGTTGCAGGATACAAAATTATTGCACAGAAATCTCTAGCTTTCCTATACACTAACAATGAAAAATCAGAAAGAGAAATTAAGGAAACAATCCCATTTATCATTGCAACAAAAAGAAAAAAATACCTAGGAATAAAGCTACCTAAGGAGGCAAAAGACTTGTACTCAGAAAACTATAAAATGCTGATGAAAGAAATCAAAGATGACATAAATCAAAGATGGAGAAGTATACCATGTTCTTGGATTGGAAGAATCAATATTGTGAAAATGACTATACTATCCAAAGCAATCTAAAGAGTCAATGCAATCCCTATCCAAATACCAATGGCATTCTTCACAGAATTAGAACAAAAAATTTTACAATCTGTATGGGAATACAAAAGACCCCAAACAGCCAAAGCAATCTTGAGAAAAAAAGAATGGAGGTGGAGGAATCAGGCTCCCTGACTTCAAACTATACTACAAAGCTACAGTAATCAAGACAGTATGGTACTGGCACAAAAACAGAAATATAGCTCAAGGGTACAGTATAGAAATCCCAGAGATAAACCTATGCACATATGGTCACTTAATTTATGACAAAGGAGGCAAGAACACACATGGAGAAAAGACAGCCTCTTCAATAAGTGGTGCTGGGAAAATTGGACAGCTGCATGTAAAAGAATGAAATTAGAACACTCCCTAACACCATACACAAAAATAAATTCAAAATGGATTAAAGACCTAAATGTAAGACTTGATGCTAAAAATCTCTTAGAGGAAAACATAGGAAAAACACTCTTTGACATAAACCACAGCAAGACCTTTCTTGAATCACCTCCTAGAGTAATGAAAATAAAAACAAAATTAAACAAATGGGACCTAAATAAACTTAAAAGCTTTTGCACAGCAAAGGAAACCATAAGCAAGACGAAAAGACAACCCTCAGAATGGGAGAAAATATTTGCAGATAAAGCAATGGACAAAGGATTAATCTCCAAAATATACAAACAGCTTATGAAGCTCAATATCAAAATAAAACAAACCACCCAATTAAAAAATGGGTAGAGGACCTAAATAGACATTTCACCAAAGAAGACATACAGATGGCCAAGAGGCACATGAAAAGGTGCTCAACATCACTCATTATTAGAGAAATGAAAATCAAAACTAAAATGAGATATCACCTCACACCAGTCAGAATGGCCATCATCAAAAATCTACAAACAATAAATGCTGGAGAGGGTGTGGAGAAAAGGGAACCCTCTTGCACTGTTGGTAGGAATGTAAATTGATACAGCCACTATGGAGAACAGTATGGAGGTTCCTTAAAAAACTAAAAATAGAACTACCATATGACCTAGCAATCCCACTACTGGGCATATACCCTGAGAAAACCATAATTCACAAGGACACATGTACCTCAATGTTCATTGCAGCACTATTTACAATAGCCAGGACATGGAAACAACCTAAATGTCCAATGATAGATGAATGGATAAAGAAGATGTTGTACATATATACAATGGAATATTACTCAGCCATTAAAAGGAATGAAATTGGGTCATTTGTAGAGATGTGGATGGACCCTGAGTCTGTCATACAGAGTGAAGTAAGTCAGAAAGAGAATAAAAAATATCGTATATTAATGCATATTTGTGGAATCTAGAAAAATGGAACAGATGAACCTATTTGTAGGGCAGGAATAGAGATCAAGACATAAAGAATGGACATGTGAACATGGGGGGGAAGGGGAGGGTGGGATGAACTGGGAGATTAGGTTTGACATAAATACACTACCATGTGTAAAATAGATAGCTAGTGGGAACCTGCTGTATAGCACAGGGAGCGCAGCTCGGTGCTCTATGACAACCTAGATGGGTGGAATGGGGGTGGAGGGTGGGAGGGAGGTCCAAGAGGGAGAGGATACAGGTATACATATAACTGATTCACCTCATTGTATAGCAGAAACTAACACAACATTGTAATGCAATTTTACTCCAATAAAAAAATAAAACCTGACAATATCAAGTGCTGACGAGTACAGAGCAACTGGAACTCTTGTACATTATACATAAGGATGCACAATGGTACAGTCACTCTGGAAAACAGTCTGGCAGGTTCTTAAAAAGTTAATCATATTCTTGCCCTCTGATGCAGCTCTACTACTTCTGGCCATTTATCCCAGAGAACTGAAAACCTAGGTCCATGCAAAGACATGCATGTTCTTAGTCACAGAGGCATGAATGTTCATAGCAGCTTTATTTGTAAAAGCCCTGAAGTGAAAACAACCCAAATTCCTTCAGTTGGTGAATGGATAAAATGGTACATCCCGACCATGGACTATTATTATTCAGCAACTATTGATACACACATCACCTTGGATGGATCTCAAGGCCATTATGCTGAGTGAAAAAGGCCAATCTCAAAATATCACATACTGCAGAACTCCAGTTTCTAAGAGACAAATGATGGAGAAGAGATATGTGGTTACCACAGATTAGGAGAAAGGGGAGGACGTGACTATGAAAGTATAGCACAAGGGAGTTTTCTGGGGTGATAGAACTGTTTTGTTTCCCACTTGTGGTCATGGATATACAAGTTATACACATGATAAAATTCATAGGTCTGTACTCTAAAATGATGTCGGTAAAAATGCAAATGAAAAAAAGACTAAAAGAAAAATAATAATCGCTTGTTATTTCATATTTTATTGGATACCTGTCAGACTCTGTCTACAGTATCAATTTTTGGAAATGTATTGAGGTATTGTAACATGAACAATTATTTTCCAAAGTTCCATCTACAAACACGTATTTTAAAGTTCTAATTTTTTTTAAAACATTTTAAAATTTAACAGTGTGTTCTGAAATCTAGTTCTTCAGTCATCTTTCTGAGAATCCTTTGAATCTGAGTATTAGACAATAGGACAAATCTAATAAACTTCCTTATCCTTGTATTGGGTGGGCCAAAAAGTGCCTTTGGTTTTTTAAGTAAAAATAAAAAACACATTTTTCATTTTCACCAAGAACTTTATTGAGCAATGTATTCACCCTTTTGTTCCACTATCTTCTGCCATTTTTAAGGCAAATTCATAATTCCATCTTGCCAAAATATTTTATCTTTTTGAGCAAAGAACTGTTCCAGGTGCCTTTTATATCCTTCCAGGGAATGGAAATTTTTTCCATTAAGAGAATTTTGTAAAGACCAAAATAAATGTAAATCCGAAGGTGCAATGTCTGGTGAATACGGCGGATGAATCAGAACTTCCCAGCCAAGTTTAACAGTTTTTGCCTGGTCATCAAAGAAACATGTGGTCTTGCATGATCCTGATGGAAGATTATGCATTTTCTGTTGACTAAATCTAGATGCTTATCATCGAGTGCCGCTTTCAGTTGGTCTAATTGGGAGCAGTACTTATTGGAATTAGTCGTTTACTTTCCAAGAAGGAGCTCATAATACAGGACTCCCTTCCAATCCCACCATGTACACAGCATCACCTTCTTTGGATGAAGACCGGCCTTTGGTATGGCTGGTGGTGGTTCATTTCGTTTGCCCCACGATCTCTTCCGTTCCACATTATTGTACAGTATCCACTTGTGATCACCCGTCACAATTTGTTTTAAAAACGGAACATTTTCATTACGTTTCAGTAGAGAATCGCGTGCAGAAAAACGGTCAAAAAGGATTTTTTAGCTTATCTTATGTGGAACCCAAACATCAAAGCGATTCACATAACCAAGCTGGTTCAAATGATTTTCAACGCTTGATTTGGATATTTTGAGTTATGTCGGCTATCTCCCACGTGGTATAATGTTGATTGTTCTCAATTATTGTTTCAATTTGATCACTATCAACTTCAACGGGTCTAGCCGACTGTGGAGCATCATCCACCGAGAAATCTCCAGCACGAAACTTCGCAAACCACTTTTGACACGTTCAATCAGTCACAGCACCTTCTCCATACACTGCACATATCTTTTTGTTTCAGTTGTGCTTTTACCTTTCTTGAAATAATAAAGCATAAAATGCAGAAAATGTTGCTTTTTTTCTTCCATCTTCAATGTTAAAATGGCTACACAAAAATTCACCAATTTTGATAAGTCTACTTTTAAATGCTCACTGATATGACAGCTGTCACATACAATCTGACAAAATTGTTTCAAATGAAGTTAAAGACAACTAAGTGCTTCTAGAGCCATCTTATGGAAAAAAATGAACGAACATTTTGGCCCACCCAATATCATCTTCATTTGAAGGAAGTTTCACCAATTTTAATATGATCTTACCTGCTTTAAATGGACTTTTACAAACCTACACAGAAAATGGCCATTACAAACTGTATTGCCTCCTTCTCATGACAACTAAACCTATAAGCTCTTCACACTTGTGTAAAAGATAAAAATAATAATAAATAGCTATAGGTTCTGTGCCTTGAAATTTTGTCAGACACTTTGCTAATCACCACACATTTTTCTCCTAACAACACTCTGAAATTCATATTATACAGTCACAATTTCACAAGTGGTGACTATATAATAGAAATCAAATAATTAATTACAGAAATTAAGTAATTAATAAGTGAAAGATATTTTATTGGAACCTAAGTCTATCTGACAACAAATTCTATAATCTTATCCATAACAGAAATATAATTTAATATCAACAGGTAGAATAACGGGGTAAAAGTAAGTGTCATGAGTAATAATGTGCACTAGTTTCATAATGTTAAATAGGATGTTTATAATCATCCCCAGTCTAGCAATACAAATTGTGGCTCAGAAAAAAAAAAAAGAAATATATATAGTAGCTGCTAATTTTTTTTTTTTTTTTTTTTTTTTCGGTACGCGGGCCTCCCACTGCCGTGGCCTCACCCGCTGTGGAGCACAGGCTCCGGACGCGCAGGCTCAGCGGCCATGGTCCACGGGCCCAGCCGCTCCGCGGCATGTGGGATCCTCCCAGACTGGGGCACGAACCAGCGTCCCCTGCATCGGCAGGCGGACTCTCAACCACTGCGCCACCAGGGAAGCCCGTAGCTGCTAATTTTATATTCTTTCTTTTCCAAATAAAACTCACCCTGAAAAAATGGTGTTGATATTGTAGGCTGACTACTTTTAGCATTTATTTTCGCCATAGGTTTTTTATTACTATAAATAGATATAAGTCTAAAATGATAAATCCTGGGGTGAAGACTTCAGCCTTCTGCTTGATTTTAATAATTCCTCAAAAATACTTCTGTTTTCCTTAAATAGTAATTTTTCCTTTAGGTGGTTTTTGAGAAACCACTTTAAATTATTTAATATTACATGATTTAATATTTTCATGATTTTGTGATTTAATATTTGAGTAGTTGGAAAGTTATGGATAGTAGTTAAGTGACTGTCAAAGTACTTTTAAAGAAATACTGGCACTCTAAAGCTCACTGCTCTGTTATAAATAATACTTGTCTAACTAACTCACTCTCTGTATACTTTTCTATTTCTTGTTTATGTCTCTACTTTCTCTCCCTCACTCTCATTCTTTTTCTTTCACCTCTTCTTTTCCTTCTATTTTTCCTTAATTTAAATCCTAAGGAAGTGAAGCATATGTTTACACTTGGATGTCCTTACTGAGTAGACTGTTATGTCTTCTATTATTTATTTTTAAAAATAGGGAAGTGGAAGCTGATATTTCTCTTTACAAGTGGAGTAAAAAAGGAAGTAATAAATAGGTAACATTTTCTGTGAAACATTGGTTGTCTGTAACATTGAATCTAGCCCTCATCTCTAACAAGGAATAAGTCATTAGTATTCACTTTCTTATACCCCAGCTTTTTTGTATTTTAAGTCCATCTGATGCAAATTCATTCAAATTCAACTAAATTTTAACACAGTATTTTTTGTCTCTCCAGGATTCTTCCAACTGTTTCTCATGTGCTCTAGATGAGAACCGTATTTTTTTAAACATTGTATTCATCAAATTCTTTTCCCTTATGTATAGATACTTTCCAACTCGACAGGTAACTGCTGTAAAGAAGTACAGCATACAAAATTCCTTTATATAAGTTTTGAATTGGTGATATGATTGCTTCCTTGTTTCAAGATCTTTTTAATTCCAGGTATACTCCTCCCCTTTTTCTATATCATTGAAAAGTATCTCTCTGTTTAAAAACTGTTTACAGTTAGCTTCAGGAGGTACTCTAATAATTTTTAACACTAAAGGTATTGCCTGTAGACATTGCTACACAGGTAACAATGCACAAGCTCAGCTTCCATTGTTAGGTGAAAAATATTCCTTTTTACTCTCCCTCATCTTTTTTTTTTCCTCAAATGCACTGCAAATTTCCTTTATATCACATCATGATAAAGCAGTTTTTTTGATGCAGTTGACAGAATGAAAATCTTTTATGTTTAAAAATAGTTTTTGCCTAAATTCAGCTATGTTAGTACTTCTCTATTAAATAATACTTTAGAGACTTTAAGTTTAAAATATTATAGATAATATGTTTGTATTTTATTGCATAATTGTAACTACATTGGTCATTTCAGGAATCATAGTAAAATATTAAAATTACAGAGCTTTGAAAACCTTTTCTTATATATATAAGAATATGCCTTTATTGTAATGCTACATCTGCACAAAGAAATCCTGCCTCTTAGAAATGATCTTATATTTATAACCAAAGCTCAATCTAGGCATATTGGTTGAAATATACATCAATGTTATTAGGTATATCACTAAAATTCTAAGGTCAAGATATATTGACATAAGGTGATTTTTTAACTTAATTATTTATTTTCAGTTTTTATCCAACTGAATTGTTTGTACTGGCTAATATGTCAAATTACTCAATAGAGTATAATATATAAGTATACAACATAAAGCTGAGGATCTTGTTTTTCCTTCTATGAGATATATTTTTATTTGTGACACATCTCCATGGGCTGCTACATAAATAAGTTAAATTTCAGGTTAAGTACAATTACTTGTAGCTTAATCATTTTCTCCTAACTGAATTACAACAAACCAGCAATGTATGGTTATGCACGCCCAGTTCAGTTGTCCTAGGATATTTCATAAATCCTTTGAGGGTATCCTAAGCACTCAATTACTATTCTAAAGCTCCTTCAGAACTAAGTCCCTTTCCTACAACCACAGCAGGTATGTTGGACACTACTTGAAAATCCCTTATAAAATTGAACAAATTGAACTTATTTGTGGTTGTTTGCTGATACTCAAATTGACAGCAGTGGATGTCTTTCAGGAATTCATTGAGGTGGCAGTGTACCATGGCAGAAATAAATTGCTCATTTGCTTGATGGATGGGCAGAGGAAAGCAAGCAGTGTATGGAAGATTTCCCCAAAGGTCTCTGCTTCTTATGGCTATGGAGTATGAATTGAGGCATCACTTTGGCTGTTAAATGACTTGGCTGATGAATTGGAAGCAATAACTGCTAATGTTGGACAGAAGATTAAGAGTTGCCATGCCCCCTCTGCTTTTGTTCTCTTAACCAAAACAGACTTCACTACATCCAGAAGAAAATACATATTTACATTTCTGTAATGGCAATGTGGCATAAACTAAGTCACCAAAAGGGCAAAGTTTTCTATTAAATGTCTAGTAATAAATATCTCCATACATAATGATAGTTTGACGTCCTTCTGTTTAGTTTGGCTTCATGCTGAAGGCTTTCAAGTCATTATTTTAATGAACATTCTGGCACAAATCTATGATGATTCTGAGTTACTGACCTTAAGCAATCAATGCTCTTCATGCAGGCACTTTAATGTACTAAGCATAGTAGTGGTATCACTGGCTCAAGTATGTTTGCTTGGAATATATAGACTACATTTTGGATTCAAATGAACTGATTATAATATAGATTTGCTCTATCAGTTCCTAGTTACTCACGAACTGCAGCAGTGTGTGTTTTTCTGTTTTGTTTTTTTGCGGTACGCGGGCCTCTCACTGTTGTGGCCTCTCCCGTTGCGGAGCACAGGCTCCGGATGCACAGGCTCAGCGGCCATGGCTCACGGGTCCAGCCGCTCTGCGGCATGTGGGATCTTCCCGGACCGGGGCACGAACCCGTGTCCCCTGCATCGGCAGGCAGACTCTCAACCACTGCGCCACCAGGGAAGCCCTATTTAGCAGTTTTAAATCTCTTGAGATGAAAAGCTTTGCAAGACTTTATTAAATGTACAAATAATTGATAAGCTTTTAACTATTTTAGATATGCTAATTTTCCCCAAAACATCTAAAACTTCTATCCTTATTACTTAGCCTCTTTTTTTCTACTGATGAGTTATTTAGTCAATCCATTTTTACCACCGCCTCCTAAAAATGGATCATTGCTTAATATTTATGCTGCAGTAATTTGTGCGTACCTCAAAAATACCGTATATTGAATCATGGTCCCTGGATTTCCTATTATTTAAATTATACACGTGAATACTTTTTTTTTTCTTTTTTTGTGGTACGCGGGTCTCTCACTGTTGTGGCCTATCCCATTGTGGAGCACAGGCTCCGGACGCGCAGGCTCAGCGGCCACGGCTCACGGGCCTAGCCGCTCCGCGGCATGTGGGATCCTCCCGGACCGGGGCACGAACCCGTGTCCCCTGCATCGGCAGGTGGACTCTCAACCACTGTGCCACCAGGGAAGCCCACACATGAATACTTTTTAGACCCTAAAGTACTGCCAATTTACAGGTGTGATTTTTAATTAGTTAGATCTTACACATGACAACTGTGTATATGAGAGTAGGGAACACATTGACAATTTATTTACAGTTAAGTTATTCGAATCGTTCTAGTAATGGAAGTCAGTAATACCTCACCTATACGTAACAACAAGAGATGATAATACTATATGTTATACTTTATTAAATAATAAACTAATAAAATAATGTCCTATAAAGAAGGAAGAAGCACTATTCTTTTCTTTAAAAATGTACTTTGTGAAAAACTTGATCTAAACTTGTCTCTGAATACCTATAAATTTCAAGAAAAAGTATATCTGGTATAAGAAAACTAATGTCTTCTACTTTCGGGTGATGTGCGTGTGTGTGTGTGTGTGTGTGTGTGTGTGTGTGTGAGTCTGTGTTCAACCACACACACAGTTGCATCTGCACATATTATTTTTAAATTTAAAGTCCCCTTTTAAAAATACAAACAGACATACTTTTACTATTATAGATAAAAATATCCTGTAAACTTCAAACTGCAAAACTGTAATTCAATGTGTGAAACCAATACAGTCCATGCTGACAGATAAAATTATATGCAGAGTGGAGGATTCAATTTAAATTAAGGTTAATTGATGCCATCTCTGTCAAAATTCCAATGATGGTTTTCACAGAAACAGAAAAAAAATATACTAAAATTTGTATGGAACCACAAAAGACCCTAAATAGTCTAAACAATTTGAGAAGGAAAAAAGCTGGAGGCACCATGCTCCCTGATTTCAAACTACTTTACACAACTATAGTAATTAAAACAGTATGGTATTGGCATAAAAACAGACACACAGATTAACGGAACAGATTAGAGAGCACAGATATAAATCCATGCATATATGGTCAATTAATTTACAAAAAAGGAGGCAAGAATATTCCATGGGAAAAGGACAGTCTCTTTAATAAGTGGTTTTGGGGGACTTCCCTGGTGGCGCAGTGGTTAAGAATCTGCCTGCCAATGCAGGGAACACGGGTTCAATCCCTGGTACGGGAAGATCACACAAGCTGCAGAGCAACTAAGCCCATGTGCCACAACTACTAAGCCTGTGCTCTAGAGCCCATGAGCCACAACTGTTGAGCTCATGTGCCACAACTACTGAAGTCTGATCACTGCAACAAAGAGTAGCTCCCGCTCTTCAAAACTAGAGGAAGCCCGCACACAGCAATGAAGACCCAATGCGGCCAAAAATAAATAAATAAATATACCAAAAACAAATGGTGTTCGGAGAGTTGGGCAGCCACATGCAAAGAAATGAAACTGGATGACTATCTTATACCATACATAGAAATCAAATCAAAATGGATTAAATATTTGAACATAAGACCTGAAACCATAACACTCTTAGAAGAAAACACAGCCAGTAAGCTCCTTGACATAGGTGTTGGTGACGATTTTTTGAACCTGGCACCAGAAGCAAAAGCAAAAAAGCAAAAATAAACAAATGGGACTACATCAAACTAAAAGGTTTATACACAACAAAGGGAACCATCAACAAAATGAAAAGGCAGCTTACTGAATGGGAGAAAATATTTGCAAATTACATATGTGATAACAGGTTGATAAGCAAAATATATAAATAACTCACACAGCTCAATGGCAAAATAATAATCATCATCATCATCCCATTAAAAAATGGGCAAAAGATCTGAAGAGACATTTTTCCAAAGAAGACATACTGATGGATAACAGGTTCATGAAAAGATGCTTAACATCACTAATCATCAGGGAAATGCAAATCAAAACCACAGTGAAAAATCACCTGACCCCTGTTAGAATGGCTATAATTAAAAAGGTAAGAAATAAAAAGTGTTGGCAAGGACACGGAGAAAAGGGAACACTTGTGCACTGTTGGTGAAAATGTAAATTAGTGCAGCCACTATGAAAAACAGTATGGAGTTTCATCAGAAAAGTAAAAATAGAACTACCACAGGATCAAGCAACTCCACTTCTAGGTATTTATCTGAAGAAAACGAAAACATTAACTCCAAAAGATATATGCACCCCCATGTTCATTGCAGCATTATTTCCAATAGATATGATAAGAAAACAACCTAAGTGTCCATTGATGGATTAATGAATAAAAAAATTGTGGTGTGTATATACATAAAATGAAATCTTATTCGGCCATAAAAATAATGTAATCTCGCCATCTGAAATAACATAGCTAGACCTCCAGGGCTTGTGCTAAGTGAAATAAGTCAGACAGAGAAAGCCAAATACCATATGATCTTTCTCATACATGGAATCTAAATTTTTAAAAAACGAAAATTAAAAAATAAGCTCATAGATATGGATAACAGATTGGTGGTTGCCAGGAGGAGGAGGATAGGGGAATGGGCGAAATGGGTGAAGGGGTCAAAAATAAAGAAATAAAAGATCACCTAGCCAAAAAAGATCCACTGGAAGTCCAAATGGAACAAAAAGATGCAAAAAGGGCAAATTCTCCCTCTTTCTTAATTCCCTAAAAAAGATAAAATGGAAACTTGAATGGCGATGAAGATACCTTTAATATCCTTGTAGTCTTCTGTTCCTGAAATATTTATTATTGATGTATATCACACATAATAAATGCCGAATAAATATTTCAGGATCAGATTGAATTTATGACAAAATTATGTGGTTTTTCTTCATAATAGACCATTCAATAGTAAAACTAAATAAGAAGGTTAAAACAATTAGCTGAATATGGGATAAAAACAAACTATATTTGAAGAAGAGATCTTGAGTAGCATTGGTATACATATTTCATACAGGAGAAGAGACTGCAGCTCTCTTCTTCAATTCATCTGCTCAAAGCAGGAAATAAGTCCATGTCCTCTTGGGCTTGTAAAGCCATCATTTACCAGCTATTATCCCAAATGTATATTTTCTCCTTCTTTTGGTCTTGGTGAATTATTGCATAGCATGATGATAAGCACTGATTTTAAAGAAGAGACTTCCTCTAAGAAATAAAATATCTTAATTCCCTCTGTAAAATTCCTGTTACATCCAGATATCCACCTGTGTTATTTTTCAAATGCATGTGGGACGACGGGGAACTAATCAGATGAGATACTGCTGAATATTTTAACCATATCAGAACTCAGGTCTATGAGTGATAGAAGGCCAGTTCCACTTAGCACCTAGAGCAAACTTTTCCAGAATCCTTTCAGCAACTTTACCCATAAAAAAGAAATTAAAGGGAAATAACGGACCAGATTTTCACCATTGAGAGAAAGAAAGAGAGTGCCTCGTATCTGGGCCAAGCATTTGCTTTGAGAATGTTGGTAACTTGACACTCCAGAAGGTGGGGAAAGCCATCTCTGCCAAGAAATGGTCACAGTGTTATGTTTAAACCTCTCACTGGAAAGAATCAGTGAGGGTTTGGCCCTAGGGCAAAGGATTGCTCTCATCCTTCATATCAATACAACTCAACTGTGCAGAACCCTTCTTTATTTAGCTCTGTATGACACTAAACATAGATCTTGGAAAACTTAAATCTTTAGGTATGATAGGAAGGGGCAGTCAAATAAACATTCAGCTTGACTAAGGCATTTGACAGAATCAGAGACTTCACCGTCAGCAGGGTAGTTGCTCTGCCAAAAATCAAATTAATCAAAGAACTTGCCAAGAAACCAGCTAGCAAGGAGGGAGTGTGCAGGCAGCCACTATAGAGCCCAAGTCTGCTCCTAGAAAATCTGTTCAAGAGCTTGGCTTCTGGGGGTTAGGCTGCCAACGGCCAAGTGTGTGGCCACAGCTGTTCGTTTGAAGGGAGAAGCTGAAGTACACAAGGGTAAGGGGGAAGAGTGGTCAAGAACACAGCAATGTCAAATAGATCTTCTAGATCCGAAGCTGAGGTGTTTTCTCGCTGTCATAACATGCAACTACTTTTGAGTGGAGGTGGTTTCGTTTTTCTGAATTGCCATATGATGCACCAGAGGTAAAGGATAAGCCACTGCACAGAACTGAAGTGAATTCTGCAATACTCTTTGAAAATACCATCCTTGATGTTTTGGCAAATCTAAAATCATGTAGCAAGCAGAAATAGTTTCAGTACACTATTTCTATTCGTCTCTCATTACAAAGGCACTGGCTGATTTAATGCCAACCCATAACAATTCAGGGATCAAGGGACCTGCTTGCACTTTCCTCCTAAATTAAGCCCCAAAAGACAAACCTTTCCTCTTATGTCATCCATATCCTCAAAACTGATCTTTCGTAAGCTTCATTCTCACATACCTATTTGCTCCTCTAGAAATGATACAAAAGTATAATATCATTATTGTTAACAAAGACATATGCTATTTTAGGTCTAGTTTGAGTTTTGGAGGCCCAAGCCCAGAGGATCTGGTTCACAGAGTTGCAGAAAAATAACTCAATTGCCTCTAATAGTAAATCAAGGAAATCCACTGCTCAATGGTAGAGGCAGGTTAGGAAGCATCATCCGAGCAATGATCTAACAGCTGTTACACCACAGGCTCAGGTCATTTAGAGGAGACACTGGCCATAGTTCAGGAGCTGGCTTAGAATCCCTTGCTAATTCAGAATTAACCCTTTTATTTCTGGATGATGGGGATGTATAGTGGGTGCCAGAGAGGACTTGTTGGGTGACTCAGGGGTTCTGGGGATTTCAGAGCAATGGCTACTTACCAAACTACATGTAATTATTTCAATATTTGATCAACTGGTTTGTTCTACCATTGTGTACCATTTGAAGTAAGGTAATAAGCATTACAGAATAAATAACGCACTGATTTAACAAAACTAAAACACAGAAATGGTATAAGGGAGACTGATCAAGAACTACTTTGTTTGAGGCTCTCTGAGTTGGTGACATTTGAATTGAAATCTGGATAATGAGAAGGAAAGTGTACTGGAAAACTGTTGGGAAGAATATTCTAGGGGATGTGACCAGCAAGCACACTATGTGACTTAAAATAGAATCAGCACTAGAGCACATGTATTCATATGTTCCTAAACATTTAGAAATTAATGTGAAAATATTATATAACAAAGATGCTAGAGTGAAAGAAATGAGAAAGAGCTAGGAGAAGCAGAGCTGTCAACAGGGGAGAGCTTAGGGAATTATGGTTAAAAATATAAACACTATGGAAATTTGAATGCAAACGCTAATTTCTCAATGAGGGGGTCATTGATTACATAAAAATTCGGCCTAAAATTTAAGAACTGTGGATGGATCAGATGCTTGGTTTTCAAGGTGCCAAGGGAGAGACTTCTGAAGTGTGACCACGTTCAAGTATGAGATCAAGTGTTTGCAGCCACTTGGTTCAGAGTCTCCTGAATCCACACTTTTGAGTATTTTTCTCTGACAATGAATCTGAGCTTGGCCATACAGTTTGCTTTAGCCAAGCAAATGTGATGCAATGAAAGGCTTTAAAAGTTCTTGTGCATCAGGGCTTACTTTCTCTTCCCGCTTTTGGAAACCTGAGATCACTATGTGACGAAGTCCAGCTAGGCTACTAAAAGGTAAGGGACCACTCAGAGCAAAGAGACCCAGCTGAGACCACCAGATCAAGCCACCTGCCCACTGCAGCCTCCACTTGAACCCTCCTAGCCAAGAAGAACAACCTAGCCAATGCACAGAACCATGTGAAATATCGTATTTGCTTCTTTTTTTTTTTTGCTGTACGTGGGCCTCTCACTGTTGCGGCCTCTCCCGTTGCGGAGCACAGGCTCCGGACGCGCAGGTTCAGCGGCCATGGCCCACGGGCCCAGCTGCTCCGCGGCATGTGGGATTCTCCCGGATCAGGGCACGAACCCGTGTCCCCTGTATCGGCAGGCAGACTCTCAACCACTGTGCCACCAGGGAAGCCCTATATTTGCTTCTTTAAATCACTAAGATGGTTTGCCACACAGCACAAGTTAACTAATACTGGACCAAAGAGGAGAAATGTGCGAGTAGCAAGTATCTGAAGTATAAGTGAAGTATATTGTGGGAAAAAAAGAATTGCTTAGATGCCTGGATCCTAAGGTAGTAACGATATCAATAACACGAAAAACTGCCAAGAAATTTAATTCACTTCAATTCCAATTCCAGAGAAATAAAATACGGAGTATGAATGCTGTGCCAAGCATTATGCTAAGAGCTAAGGTATAAAAATAAACACCCTTCCCTTCAAGTTGCTCAGAGATTCAGGATAGAGGGGGAGGGGTGGGTGGTGAGGGCCATGCTGTTTAGGAATTATTTCAGTGTTGTGTCAGTTCCCAGGGACCAGTATCTCACAACTTCAAGTTTTAAAACCTATGAAGCAGGAGCTTCCCTGGTGGCGCAGTGGTTGGGAGTCCGCCTGGCGATGCAGGGGACACCGGTTCGTGCCCCGGTCCGGGAAAATCCCACATGCCGCGGAGCGGCTGGGCCCGTGAGCCATGGCTGCTGAGCCTGTGCGTCCGGAGCCTGTGCTCCACAACAGGAGAGGCCACAACAGTGAGAGGCCCGCGTACCGAAAAAAAAAAAAAAAAAAAAAAAAAAAAAAAAACTATGAAGCAAACCACATTTCATTTCTCTTTTCTAAAAACAGCTTTTTCCCTCAAATTAATTATACTATTATTAGTATATATGCACATACTTTTACATATTTTTAAAATATTCCTCTCCACAGATTTTAGGGAAAGATAATTTTTAGGAATGACTACGAGTGATTTTGAAGTGTAATGACTGAAAACGTTATACCTATGCCATACAAGTGTACTGAACCCTCCTTCCACTACTCCCTCCCTTGCCCACCATTTACCTGCTACAGTAGGAGACTGATCCATAGAATGAGTACATTATCCTCCTCACCTACTCAGTCCTCTTAAAGTGGACACTGGAGCAGAACAAGAATGGCTGTAAAAGGAAATAGACTTTATAAGGAATAAAAATTGGCAATCTATTTTACTTTTTATTTTTGGCCACGCTGCATGGCTTGTGGGATCTTAGTTCCCCAACCAGGGACTGAACCTGGGCCCTCGGCAGTGAAAGTACTAAGTCCTAACCACTGGACCACCAGGGAATTCTCTTGTGTGTGTGTGGCGGGGGGGGTTTAAATCAGTTTTTAAATTCACTTCCCCCAAAAAACAACTCCTGACGTCGTCTAGTCATGTTCTTCTCTATACAAAACCGCACACAGATCCCTCTTTGCAGTCCTACAAAGGCATGTCAGGATCTGGGGTCACATAAAATCAGAAGAAGGCAACCACACAGCCCCTGTTTCCCATACATTCTGACCTTCCTCCCTGCAGTTGCAGATATTCAAATGAAGGCATGATTATGAATATTTAATATTATTCCTTTCCCATATCTTGCATTCCCTTCTTAGGCTCTCCATCCCTTCCCCAAGTTATTGTTTGCAGATACTTTACCTTATGTAAAAGTTGTTGTTGTTTTAAATAAAGGTCTTATTTATGTTATAACAGTAGGTTTTTATTTTGATGGATTAAAAAAACTGTGGGAATCTGAGTTTCTCATGGAATTCAATAAAAAGAGATTAGACTTGTACACATGTCTTCCTATTTCCTAGCTACATTTCTCTGTGGAACGCAAGTGTTTGTGTAGTCTTGTTACCTTTCTAGGCTTAGGATAATTCACAATCTGTCCTGAAGACTGGGCTATAAAGCAAAAATTAAGTCAAATGTTTTGGCATAGAATGCTTTGAAATGAGCATTCCTACAGGATGGAAAAGAAAGATATTGTTAATAAGGACAAGCTGTAGGCATAATTATAAATAAGTGAATTCTAAATATGCTACCTCTCTGTCTATTCTCCCTGTGTCACTGGGCACTTCCTCTCAAGTTCACAGAATCAGAATATCCCCAAGTTGTTCTGAGCTCTTCAATGTGATGACTCACTGGATCCTATATTTCTTTAATTTCATTAAAAACATTACAAGTCATTTTATATCACTCTTCCTACTCATTCCCATTTTTTCCAGGGTCATTGCTTTTCAAAAAAAGTGCACAGAGTAATTTGAGGAAAGACACTCATTATTCACTACTTTTCACCAAGGGCCTAACATCATGCCCTGTGTGCATTAGGCCATTAATAAATACTTGTTGACATTGATCTAATCCTTTTTTGCATTCTGAATCCCCTACTCCCAGAAACAAAGGAAAGTTATATAAGTTCCAGTGGACAAAGATTTTCAGTTGTAGGGAACAGAGCTGTTTACAGTGGCTGCTTCAGTGCACATCTCCAGAGGTTGCTCTTCACACTTGGTCTTAAGAATATCATCTCCTCGGAAGCGTGCACTGCCATCTGTGTAACCAGAACAGCCACTCTGAAATTACTGTACCACAATTTAAAGTCCTTTAAACTCCAAACCATGGTACTATTGTTTACTGTAGAGATTGTAGGGAATTGTCTAGGTATAAATAAGCAAAATCCTCTTCACAGACCTCAAGAAAAAATAAAATTTATGGAAGAACACAGAAGGTAGGAAGAAAAGTAGGTCCTCACTAAGGTCTGGGATTAAGAACTGCAGGTTGAGAAACAAGGATTACTCTCTGGGTTTCCATAATGCTCTGTGGTTTCCTATCTCTCTTCCTGCAGACTGCCTCTTTCTGGTTCTCTCTAGCTCCAGTTCTCCATGCATTCCAGCTTCACTGCCAAAAGTCACTGGAAATTCTTTATTATAATTTCAAATTTCTAGGAGAAGGAATTGGGTTAATCAAGCTTGGACCAGGTGTCCACCTCAACTGCGGCCAAAAAGCAGGATTAAATATAAGTCCCTGTTTTCTCATCTGAAATTCTGGGACCTAAAACTGCAAACTCAAGGAGAAAGAAGTATGAGGGTGGAAAGGAAATTCCGGATATCATCACTAGGACACGAGATCTATATAAATGTATGCTTATTATCTCCCCCAAATATAAACCAACAACTGCTTATAATGTGTATCATAACACTATGTTCCAAGAAACATTCAAATATCTTTTTAATATATTCATCATATAATTCTCATATCAAACATATGATTTAAGTATCATTATTATGCTCATTTCATGGATGGGAAATCAAAGTTCAGATTATTAAATTAATTTTTCCTGAGGTCATGTGTTAATAGGGAGCTACTTTTCCACTTACTCTGTATCTGACTTGTCACCACTTCTCTCAGATAGAGTTTTTTGGTTTTGTTTTAATCTCTTGAAGCGCTTAGCCCAGTGTCATGAATAGAGTAGGTAAGCAAACAGACTAGGTTAACTGAATTAAATGAGATGTTGAAGAAAATGAAAAGCTAGGTAACTTCCATCTTTACTTTGTAAATATGGTATGGTACAGGTTTATAGAGAATTACTGGAACTGTTTTATATTTAGATTGGCCTTTTGTGACTATGTTAAAACAGCTATATTCAAGGGTTTTGAGATTATCCTGCTTTTTTTTTCTTTTTTTTTTTACATCTTTATTAGAGTATAATTGCTTTACAATGGTGTGTTAGTTTCTGCTTTATAACAAAGTGAATCAGTTATACGTATACATATGTTCCCATATCTCTTCCCTCTTGCATCTCCCTCCCTCCCACCCTCCCTATCCCATCCCTCTAGGTGGTCACAAAGCACCGAGCTGATCTCCCTGTGCTATACAGCTGCTTCCCACTAGCTATCTATTTTACATTTGGTAGTGTATATATGTCCATGCCACTCTCTCGCTTTGTCACAGCTTACCCTTCCCCCTCCCCATATCCTCAAGTCCATTCTCTAGTAGGTCTGTGTCTTTATTCCTGTCTTACCCCTAGGTTCTTCATGACATGTTTTTTTTCTTAAATTCCATATATATGTGTTAGCATACGGTATTTGTCTTTCTCTTTCTGACATACTTCACTCCGTATGACAGACTCTAGGTCCATCTACCTCATTACAAATAGCTCGATTTCATTTCTTTTTATGGCTGAGTAATATTCCATTGTATATATGTGCCACATCTTCTTTATCCATTCATCCGATGATGGACACTTAGGTTGTTTCCATCTCCTGGCTATTGTAAATAGAGCTGCAATGAACATTTTGGTACATGACTCTTTTTGAATTATGGTTTTCTCAGGGTATATGCCCAGTAGTGGGATTGCTGGGTCATATGGTAGTTCTATTTGTAGTTCTTTAAGGAACCTCCATACTGTTCTCCATAGTATCCTGCTTTTCAAATGAGCAGTTCCCCATAGTGAGCTGCAGTAGATAAGCCAATTCATTTCCATCCCAAAGCACTTTAAATAAACAATAAAAGTACAGCACATTCTTGTAAAGGATATTTTTGTTTGTCTTACATGTGCTGTTGGACTATTTTTAAATGTACTTATGAGGACTAGTTTCAGTTCACTGTTGAAAAAAATAATTTGTATTAAACTGACTTATTTGAATCACAGAAACTAAGAAATTAAATCTTTTGAAAGAATATTTTCAAGAATAATGAGATATTTCAAGGCAAAATCCAATCATATGATTTAAGGAACAAATTTCCTTCTTGTTTGCTTAAATGCTGATGGAATTTACTAAGGATTTACTATTATATTTGCTAAGATTAGATGAGCAGGTGTGGCACAGTGTATTTCATTCATGTTAGTGACCACAAGCTCTTAAGGAAATGCTTTTTAACTTGAATGTCATTTAGATGTATTTTTCAAACCTTTATTTCATCCAAATCCTCCACAGGCCAACCGGGATGTGTTTACCGCTAATCAGGAAGGGAATTATGGCAAACAGTATGCGTAGGAACTGGCCAAGGTACTATCATGATGTTCAGTTTGCTGGACTATACCCAGGGTAGCACTAATCAAATTGGATTCCTAAACATTTGATCTGATCTACTTGTGAAGACAGCAATGGGAGAAGAAACAAACTGTGAGTGTCCATCTGATTAATGGCCTGTGTTCAACTTCCATGATGGTCAGCAAAAGTCAAACTGATCAGCCAGATAATAACCTGAGAGATATTAATCTCATGGTGTTAGGGCTGGAAGAGACCTTAGGGATCATCTGGTGAATGCCCTCACTTAATAATTTAGTAAACCCAGTCTCACAGAGAATGCATTTTACTCAACGTTTCACTTTTAGTAATTGGAAAAGCCAAGCTGAAACTTCATATTTCTTGCCTCCAAACCACTGTCTTTTCAGTTAGCAATTTTTGAGACCAAGAGTTAGAGAATGGGGGGATGAGCTCTGAGGAAGGGATGGAGCAGTGGGGGGAAAAGGAAATACTACTTTAAGGATGTTGGTGTCCTGTGATGTTTTAATGGGTAGTGTTCTACCCATGATAAGTCTACCTAAATACTTACATACAAGAGACTAAGAAACTATCACAGGAGGCTATAAGTTAGTTCCATTTTCTCAAGGGCCATTTTCAGTTCTCTTTAATTAATTGCCTCATCATAATGCGGTTGTATCTTTTGCTGAGGGTACACCTGTATTATTTTTTTCCCATTAATATTTTCATTTATTCAGTGGAGTGCTGGAGCTGCCCTATATCCATCTGGGAGTCAACTGTTAAATTGTCATGAATTTTGTGAGCTAGTGGTTAAATACAGGCATTACTAAAAATTAAATAATATAAACTTACAGTGAAATAAATTATGTTAAAATCATAGAGCTAAATACTCAAAACTCATCATTTCCTGTTTATTTTACTATAATTTACTGGTATCTATTATTCACTATTTACTATTGTCCATTTTACTGTTATTTTGAGGTTAATTATATCTATCCTTACCTGTACAGTAGAAGTACTACATATGAAGTGTGCTATGCAAATCCCTTCCCAACTTTTAATCAGTCATGTATATTTGGTAGTTTGAAATCATCCACAGCAGGAGTATTTATACCTTGGAAACCAGCAAACACTACAAGCCAGGGCTCGATACATTGATTTTTTTTCTACTCCCAGAGAGCTGATTTTTGCATTTACCAGCACACAACTACTTATAATCCACTTATCCTCCACCTTGCACCTTAAGAAGTTGAGATCTCAAGTCAGCTACCAGTTCTAAACAAAAAGTCCTAAGCTACCTAATGCATTTCAACTTTCTAGCAGGCTGGGGTATACTTGTGTATTTATTAATAGGATGCGATAGTTTGACACTGTGGCAGGAAACTGGGCTACGGAGGCAGATAGACCAAAGTTTCAATCTTATTTCTGCCAACTGGTGACTTTTCTTAACATCCCAGACTTTAGTTTCCTTATACATAATGTATGGGTATAATAATACCTATCTCACATTGTTGTTTTGAAGATTAAATAGGACAAACAACATAAAATACTCGAAACATTGGTTGAATTTGTACACAGTTAATAAAACTAATATTCTTATTCCACAGTAACCAGAGAAATTTCTGTGTATCCAAAAACAATAGTAGCAACAACAACAAAAAAGGGTCTAAACCATTCTCATGTTTATGCATTGGGACTTGAAGCCAGGCTGGTATGAGTACAATAGGATTGAATGTGACTGAAAATTTGCCACACAGGTCACAGCCATGCAAGAAGCAGTGACCCGTAAATACTAGCACCACAATGTGGAACCCGTGTAATGAAGTGGTCCAGACCCACTAAAGTTTTGAGTGCATCACGCATATAGAAACATAGGCTTGCACTAGCTTCATCAAAGTGTGAATACAAAGTAGGTGCCAGCCTACTTCCCAAACATCACTCTTCCCATAAGTATATCAAAGTTTGCCCTGTCCATCCTCATGATGTTTTATCTCTATTTACAGAGTTCTGTGTAGTGAAACAGCAGATTTATGAAAATGTCATTGAAGTTTTTTTTTTTTTTTTTTTTCCCAAAAGAAGTACCCTGGAAGTTTTTGTAATAGCTCTTAAACCAGCCGTTATTCTAGAGCTGCCATGTTACAGGGGGAAATAAAGGCCAGTTGATAAGAAAGCAGACATTGAGTTTTTCTTCAGAAAAAGTAATCTGCCACAGAAACACACAGCAGGGAATATTATATTTGAAAGGATTTCTACACTTCCAGCCGAGAGGGTCTGACTTCACTAACTGATACGGTCACTGGAGTTATACTGACACGGAAAATGTAATGTACACTCTTGGGTACGCCTAGCTCTAGCAGTGAGATACAGTGTGTTTGAGATGTGAATGTACCAGGGCCTGAAAATAAATGGGCAGAGGTTTTTGAGAATGTAGGCTGGCCCTGAAACTAATGAAAAAAGAGCATGGGAAGAGAGAGAGGACAGAGAATGGCTACAAAATGGCTAAGGGAATAGCTTTTGTTATGGATCAAGTATATTCTAAGTTACTGCTCATTTTCAAGCCCCCCATCCCTATATAAAAACTGATACAATTGAGGTTTATCAAAAATGTTATCCTTTTCCTTTTCTCCTTAAGGCCCCCTCCCACTAAGAAAAAAAGTTCTTGCCCTTGAATTTTAGGCTATTGACCTAGAGTTCCCACCCGCCAGAGCAGTTCTGCTGAAGAACCTAATCTGAATCATTCAAACAGCCAGGTAAATATGCCTATGTTTGTTCTCCCACTCCATTTCAATTCAGGCCACGTGGGCAGTCTGTACAGAGTGCAAAGTAACAGGAGCACGCTTGGATACACGTCTCTATAGCCCTGAGTTATCACATCCCAAACAGCTTCAGATGCTGGTGATGATTCTACAATGACAAAATCACCACTACTTACTATGGCCGCTTGGAAAATCATCTTTAGCTTTCACAGTCCATGGTCCTGTTGAAAGCTGCTAATCCCCCTTATAGTGCACTGATCCCTAATTTGTGGGACTGGTATGATTTTTACTATTTTCCTTCTTATCGATAACTTATAAAATGAAAATATCCTAATTCTTACAAATTTATTTATAATATATTTGCAAAATATGTATTCATTAATTTTCATGAAAACAAAAAAATTTAACTCAGGCCTTAGGATAATTTCCTGTTCCGGGTTAGACTTAGTGTCATGGTTTCAAGATATCTGAAAAGTGTTGTCGCAAAGTGTAATGCAGATTCTAGTTTCCGTTTAAACTGCGGTGTGGGCAATCATCCTTTCATCCTTGGTTTTTTATCTAAGATCTGAGCTGTTTGAATTGTACTGTAAACTTGAAACGATACGACTGCAATAAAACCGCTTGAAATACCTTACAGGATGAAAGAATTCTATAAACGCCCATAAACTCCAAAAGCACTGATCGGATTTTCCTTGGTAAACAAAATCTGGGTGTGCATATGGAGAATAAGGTAAAGAACTGCTCTCCGTCCGTTTAAAGCTCTCAGGGGATCTGTGTGTGTGATATTCTAGCAGGTGTGAACATGTGCACAATATGCAGTGTATGATTATTTTAGAAAAAGATCAGATCGTGTCAGGAGTGTTCAGTTCTAATCTTATATTGGACAAAACAACAATTACCCCTTAGGTTCTTCATCAGTAAGATGACACTAACTTACATTTCCCCATTTTAGTGAACTAAATCATAGATTCAAAGCTCTCAGAAATTCAAACAACTATGCAAATGACACATCTCTTCCTTGATATTTCAATATCTATATTGAGATCTCCACCTTAACCGAAAGATTCCATTTAAAACCATATAGCTTTACCCTCTGCCGTCCTTTTTCAATTCTCTTGTATCTGACTGGAAAGGGAAAGATTACTCCTCAGGATTCTTATTCTAGTTAAAAATGGTTAAGCACTACAGATGTGGCATTTTTTTTTTTCCTTTCAGCATAGAATTTGATGAATAAAGCAGAAGGCTGTGTGGGAGAAGTGTTTAACTCTATGTTCAATTGATCATCTTTTACGAAAGTTTGTGAATGTAAGTTAAGGAGAGGGAGAAGAAAAAGTTAACATCAACTTTCTGAACACCTACACTTTTTAAAAGAAATAAGAATCATAACAATAGGTAAATCCAGTTTTCTTAACTAGTGGGTGTGCACAAGACAAGACTATTTATAGGAAATATATTAACATATTAGTGGCTTATCCAAACTATCCTCATACTCCCAACTCCTAGAGTTGCTACATTCTAAAACTGGTAAATTAAAGCATCTTAAAATGACTTGCATTTATAAGAATTGTTAAAAATTTATACTGCCATTGAGCACTTCAGCTCCTGGAGATGGTGGACTAATATATTGCAAGCCATTACAGTAGTGGATACATCTTTTTTTTTTTTTTTAAGATTTTTTAGAGCAGTTTTATTCACAACAAAATTGAGAGGAAGGTAAAAGATTTCCCATATACCCCTGTCCCATACATATATAGTCTCCCCACTATCAACATCTCCCAGACTGCTGCATTTTTTACCATGGATGAACCTACATAGATGCATCATAGTAACCCAAGGTCCACAGTTTCATTAGGCTCACTCTTGGCTGCTGTACATTCTACAGACTTGGACAACTGTAGTACAGCATGTATCCACCGTTATAGTAACACACAGAGTATATTCACTGCCCTAAAAATCCTCTGTGTTCTGCCTATTCATCCCTCCTTTATCCCTAAGGCCTAGCAATCAAGCGATCTTTTTACTGTCTCCATAGTTTTGCCTTTTCCATAATGTCATATAGTTGCAAATCGTACATTATTTAGCATTTTCAGATTGACTTCTTTTACTTTCTATTATGCATTTAAGGTTCCTTTATGTCTTTTTTATGGCTTAATAGCTCATTTCTTTTTAGCTTTGAATAACATTTCATTGTCTAGATATACCAGTTTATTTATCCATTCACCTACTGAAAGACATCTTTGTTACTTCCAAGTTTTGGCAAATATGAAGAAAGCTGCTATAAATATCCATATGCAGGTTTTTGTGTAGACATAAGTTTTCAACTCCTTTAAGTAAATACCAAAGATCATATGGTAAGAGTATGTTTAAGTTTGTAAGAAACCACCAAACTGTCTTCCAAAGTGCTGGTCCATTTTGCTTTCACACCAGCAATGATGAGTTCCTGTTGTCCACATCTTTGTCAGCTTTCAATGTTGTCAGTGTTCCAGAATTTGGCCATTCTAATACCTATTTAGTAGTATCTCATTGATGTTTCAATATGCATTTCCCTCATGACATACAATGTGGAACATCTTTTCATATGCTTATTTGCCATCTGTACATTTTTCTGGTGAGATGTCTGTTAAAGTCTTTTGCCCATTTTTTAATCAGGTCATTTATGTCCTTATTGTAGTGTTCTGAGTTCTTTATATACATTGGATAACAGTTCTTCATCAGATGTGTCTTCTGCAAATATTTTTTTTCAGCCTGTGGCTTTTCTTCTAACTCTCTTGACATTGTCTTTCACAGAGCAGAAGTTTTCATTTTAATGAAGTCCAAATTAGCATATATTTCTCTGTGGATCATGTCTTTGGTGTTGTATCTAAAAAGTCATCACCAAACCCAAGGTCATCTAGATTTTCTAACATTTTAACTTCTAGGAGTATTATAGTTTTGCATTTTACAATTAGCTATTTTGGGTTAATTTTTGGAAGGGTGTAAAGTCTGTGTCCAGATTCACTTTTTGTATGTTGGTATCCAGTTGGTCCAGCAGCATTTGTTAAAAAGACTATCTTTTCTCCATTTCATTGCCTTTCCTTCTATGTCAAAGATCCGTTGACTAAGTGGGTCTGTTTCTGGGCACATTATTTTTTTTTTTTAATTTATTTATTTATTTATTACCAATACCACACAGTCCTGTTTACTATAGCTTTTTTTCTTTTTTGTGGTACATGGGCCTCTCACTGTTGTGGCCTTTCCCGCTGCGGAGCACAGGATCCGGACGCGTAGGCTCAGCGGCCATGGCTCACGGGATCCTCCCAGACCAGGGCACGAACACGTGTCACCTGCATCGGCAGGTGGACTCTCAACCACTATGCCACCAGGGAAGCCGTACTATAGCTTTATAGTAATTCTTGATGTGAGGTAATATCAATCCTCCAACATTATTCTTCTCCTTCAGTATGGTTAGATATTCTCTGTTAGATCAATTAATAATATGAAAATTTTAAAACTAGAAATATTTTTTATTGTATCTTTATTTATTCCTTCTTTGATGTTCTTCCTTTCTTTATGTAGATCCTCCATATTTTATGTAGATCCTGGGCTATTTTATTTCCTCCTCTCTAAAAAACTTGATATTTCTCGCCAGGCAGAATGACTGGCAGCAAATTCCCTCAATTTTTTGTTTGTCTGAAAATATTTTCTTTCTTTTTTACTTTTGAAGGATAATTTTGCAGGGTACAGGATTCTAGGTTGGAGGGTTTTTTCTATCGACACTTTAATATTTCACTCCACCATCTTCTTACTTGCCTGGTTTCTGAGGAGAAGTCAGATGTAATTCTTATCTTCCTCTATATGTAAGGTATTTGCCAACTGGCAAGCAGCCACCCACAAGTTGGGAAGTATAGCAAACGTCCAGCAGTCTCACAGAGCTGAGGACATAAAAATTAGAGTTCAAGTCCCACCAAGATGATGTCCCCAGGGTAAACACCTTAGATTTTCAGTTGGAACTCCTGACTAATAATATAATATTAAGATAAGAAATTGGCAAAACAAGCTGGACACCTGTATCCAATCAATTCAATCTTAGCTTGTACTGAAATTATCTTTCCCTAGCCTAAAGTTAATTCTCATTAGAAAGATAACATCATGCAGAACCTCAAATCATCTCAAGCAATTTTTTAACACACAATGGTTGGCATCAATCAAAATGTATTAAATCAACAAAAATCAAAAGAAAATAAAAGAAGGGATCAAGTAAACTTAGGGTAGGAACAATAGTCACTGAAAGAGAAAAGAAATGTGCAATATGGAAAAATCCACAGTGACAAAAATGGTTCTTTGAAAACTTAACAAATCTCTAAAAAGTCTTATAGAAGAAGAGAAAAAGGAGGAAATGGTGGAGGGAGGAGAGAAGGAGGAGGAGGAAGAGGAAGGAAGTGAACTAGAAGAAGGTAGTGAAGGAGAAGAGACAGAGAGTGGGAGGAGGAAGGGAGAAGCAGAGAGAGGAGAAAAAACTAAAATCTACAGGTAACAAGAATGAAAAGGGGTCAGCATTATAGTCCCCAAGATATTAAAAATACATTAATGTATTTCAAATAACTGTATATCAAAAATTTTTAATTAGAATTAAAATAGAAAAGAAATTGGAAAACATCACTAATTTTGAACATCATAACATTTATTAAGGAAATTAAACCTTTATTTTTCTAAAAAGAGAAAAATATTCCCAGAAATACAACTACAGGTCTCAATGGCTTCTCTGAGGAATCCTTGCAAATAGTTAAGAAAGTGATATACTAATCATGCACCAACATATATATTTTGTTAAAATTTATTTCTAGATATTTAAAGGTTTTTGTTCTTCTTTTAGACGGTATCTTTTAAGAATTTTATTCTATAGTTTATTCTGATCTCATAAGAAGAATTGAAAAGTGTTAATATTTTCTAGAAACATAGACAAATACCTTCTTTTTCTTAATAATGTAAGCAAATATTGCTTATATAAGACACAAAATGTATAAACTGTAAAGAAAAATATTGATACATTGAAGAGCAATGTATTTAAATACAATTTATTTAATGTCTAGAATAAAATTACAAGCCAGAAACCAGAAGGTATTTGTAGTACATATATCTGACAAAGAATTTCGTTCAAAATTAAGAACTCCAGCAGAGAGAGATATGGGAGAGAGAGAGAGAATCTATTAGAAAAAAAGTGAAGAAAACAAGAACAGGCATAAAATAAGAAATTAAAAGGACAAAAGCCTTAAAAAAAAAAAGATGTTCCAAATCTGAGGCATTGGGAAAATGCAAATTAAAACTTCAATATGATACCATCACAAAAGCTATCAGAATAGCCAAATGTAAAATAAAATACAATTGCAAGTATTGTACCATTTAACTTTCTATCAAAAATACATGCAAGTTCCAGTTATCCCACATTCTTGCTAACATTTGGTGGTGTCAGTTTTTTAAATTTTAGCTATTCTGATGAGTGAGTGTTGGAAACATGTTTTTTATTTGTATTTCCTTGATGATTAATAAATTGAACACTTTTTCATGTGAAATAATCATATATCTTTCTGGCCATACTTTTTTTAATACTGTATTGTACCAATGATACACAAGCACCTTTATGCCAGTGAGAACAAATCATTAAAATGAAAAATAATAAGAAAAAAGAAATCCAGTGTCTGTTTGCCTTTTATCCCATGTATACACAGAAGTAAATATATGGTGATTTAAATAAATAAAATGACAAGAAGAGGTTAAATATCATAATTCTGTTTTTATTTAAGTAATGGATTTGGGACATAACTAAACAAAGTCTTTGTGTTATGGATTTGGACAATTAAAAATGTTATAAATGTCCTACCATTCTTTTATCCTTAAAATTTACCTAAGTTTAAATTTTATTTAAAATATAAAGTTTATTCTTGAGTAAACTGTATGTCAATTTCATTTTTGAGAGTCGAAACTTAGTTCTTTACAGCTTCATGATATGTCTGAGACACCACAACATCAAATTACTGGGTGATGTTAATATATCCACTACTGATCTCTTCTTATCTGTTCACTCAGAAAAGATCACTCACACTGCTTAAAAGCTGCTTATTTACACATATAGAGGAGAAAAAAAAATAGGATTCACAAGAAAATAAAGCAGAACAGAAATGTACAGAAAGTTACAGAAATTCTGTAACTTAAATGAGCAGCCCAAAGTAGTCCAAACAATAATCCTTCAAAAACAAAATATTTTGTTCCTTCTTTTTGATCATTGTTACTTAAGAATGACTTTGGATCATGTCTCTACCTGAAAATATCTTTAATGCCAAAGATTATGTTAATTCAATTGAAACAGCACTATCATTTTTATTTTTGGGGTTTCAAAGAGTTTTATAGCATCTACCCTCAATTTTCATTAGTAAACAACTATAGAAAATACGTGCTTAATTATAGCAGTTAGGTAACCAAACAACAAACTTCCCTATAATCTCATTTACTATTAATTAAGGTATTCCCTGGAATAACATGACTATTTTTTATATTAACTAAGCAAATAATAATGAAGAAATATTATTAAAGGTAACTGATTCAGGTACTATCCCAATGAACTGATTACATGTGTATGTGTGTTTGTGTATGAAGTGTACATACACTACTCATCTACTCATCAAATATATATTTAACAACAGCTGTAATAAATGCTGGGAACCATACAAACAAGTTTTCATTGACCTTAATGTTGAGGTAACCATAAAATCCAAAATGAATATGCCATATTGGTATCTCTGACATACCAACATTCCCTCAGCATCTGTACTTAACAGACAAGAAGTCGATTTGTGTACTTTTGGCCTCTTTTACTTATGAACTAAATCTAAGAGCTATCTAGATTTTTGTTATATAGTTCTAGACCAGTTAAGAGTGTGATAATCTATCCTTTACATATGCTGTATAACTACAGAGAAGACACAAAGAAAATCTGGTGGAATTTCTTAAATTTCAGATTATTTTCTCACAACCTGCTTTGGGTGATCTAGTATTACCTGTGGGATTAATTCTAGATTGTAAACTTCATGAAAATCTTATATTTTATTAGGCCTTATATCCTGATTTATCACAATGTAAGTGAACTGAAGGTTCTTTCTAAATGTGTTTTTGAAAAGGTGAAAGAATGATTCCTAAGTTCCTCTCTAACTGAAATTTTGACACTCAGAAAAGTTTAATCAGAAATATTCCTATCTATTTATCATAGGATACAAATATTTAACACATTTTAATTCTTTTGATTTTTATTCATTAACAAAAGTAATGGGGAGAATTTTTCAAAGTATACCAATTATAATTTACCTCATATATCTTGAAAATTTTTTAAATACTTTACTCACTCATCTTTCATTCAATAAGTATGATTCTGCTAAAAGATTATTGGAAGTTAGGATTACTGAAATATAAAAGATTCAGCTCTGTTCTTTGAGGATTGTATTTCCGAGCACATTTTTTACTGAATTATGCATATGATTCAATTCTCCTTTTCCTATTCTATAGGTAGAAAATTAAAAAGAATTAACCAGAAAAACAACCAGCACAATTTTCCTCCTGGAAGTGAGAAAATCATTTTATGGTGTCTTCTGTGTGTGTGTGGTGTTATAAATACCATTCCATATACTAATCATGGAAAATTGTTAATTCCTTGAACTTGGAACTTCGAAACAGCCTCCCACCTAATTCAATTATCACTCAAAATGTAGTTCATAGAACATCTATTTCAGTATCACAGAGTTTGTTAGAAACGAATATTCCTGGGCTTCAGCCCTGATAAATTAGAATCTTATACAACATATTAAAGACCAAGGTAGCACCAAAATTTAGGTTTCCTAACTTCTGGTACTATATTTTATACTTTCACTCTTCTTCCATTCCAAATAAAGTATCCATATTTTATGACACAAATTTTTTAACTTCTCAATTTTATTGTTTATCAATACAAAGGCATGGTATAGTGCAGAAAGGATCAAAATATTTCTGAATCTAAATATGTTGATTGAACCTTTTTCACTTTCTTGGATTAAACATAATTTCATAATGTGGCAAGATTTGAGTCCAAGGGTATCTGAGCTACCCAAACTCAGCCCTTCTAAGATTTCTCTGCAATTTAACCTGAAATATTTTTAAATATCTAATTTCTTATCATTTTACTAACTTTCCCCTTTCCAGTTCATATCTAGGTCAAAATGAAAGCATTTAGTTGAATCATTTATATTGTAGAGCATTCAAGGTGTCAAAATTTCCTAATGAAATATTTCAGTATCACTGGGATAAAACTGATGAAAAAACACCAAGCAAAACATCTTCTTGAAGAAAAGAAAAAAACTTTTCTAGCAAACAAGAAACCAAAAGGGAATTACATTTTGAAACTGTCTTATCTTCGTAATTAACGTCAATTTAGAACTTTGATTTTCAAAAATATGGGATGATGATCATTGACAGCCTAATTAAATGTCAGATGGCAACTTTAAGAGCAAAAAATAAGTGTTTGAGAGATAAAGACTTTGCAGAGAAACACTGAAAACTTTGTAATTAATAACTAAATTAATCAAAAACTCCAAAACTATAGTAATCTTTGGAATAGTATACAAAAAAATTAGAAAAAAACTGAAATGTATATTTAAATGATTAATGTAACACATATGTCTTCTCCTTAATTGAAAATTTATTTAACAAATAGTTAAAATAATATTTTCTGCTCTGATCAGGTAATGTTCTTAATATATTAAACTATTCTGTTTCACATCATTTGTTCATGTTCTTTCCTGTGTTTTATCTTGATGTACAAATGTTTAAAGGAACAAAAATTTTGAAATCTTTTTGAAATATACCCCCAGTGAATATTTGTAACTCTTTTATAAATTTCTGTGTCCTAAGCGGATGAGGACTATAGAAGGTAAACTGGATGTATGTGAATTCTTCAGGGTTCAAAATGTATGGTGAATTCATAATGGAAATTATTCAGTAGGGCTGCACATAAAATTAATACAAAAACTAAGTAGCTCAATATGTATTTATTGAGCCCTTCTAGTGCCTAAATTAAGAACTGAAACATAGAGGGTGTTCAATAAAGGTTTCTTCAACTGATTTAAACATAACACCTTATAAAGATCTTTATGTAAGTTACTACAGGAATACTTAAATCCAGTAACATTCCAAATAAATAAATAAATTTAGGCATGGTATTTTAAATGAGTAAGAAACTTAAGTTAGATGTTGCCAAAGATATCAGAGCTAAACAAGGAGTCAAACCCAAGTCTGTAGACTCTAAAGACCATCCACTATTTCACACTTTAATACACAAGGTATTTTGAAGAAAAATACTTAGAACTCCATCACACAAAAGGTCAAGCCCTAAATATCTAGAAAAAGTAAAATCCAGAGTAACTCCTTTCCTAGTTGATTCAGAAATCACCATTCTAAATATTGTAAAACAATGACCATTACACACAGGTCAATTTCAGTATGCCAGATGTCAAATACTGCCTTCCTCTAACTGACCTTTTAACTTATCTTCTCTATTGACTCATAAAAGTACATTTCAAAGCTAGCTAATACCCAAAACTTAGAACCATTAGACTTCCAATATCGATCCTGATATCTTTTTTCACTAGATCTTTTCCTCCTGGTTTTGAAATCTTGCTTCAACATTCCTCAGGCCCCTACTAGATACTACACTGTTTTCTCATCTGACCTTCTCATTATCATTTCTGGATCAGCCCTATTCTCCAAGCTCATTATCTTCACTTGTCTTGGGTGAGTCATTTCTGGATCAGCCCTATTCTCCAAGCTCATTATCTTCACTTGTCTTGGGTGAGTCTTTCATACTCCAATTCTCCACAATCTAACTCCAGCCAAATTTTGTCTTTTGGCCACCTCCATGCCTGCTCTTTCCCCTCTTTAAAAGAGAAAGATGATACTGATATTACATCATCTATCTATGGCTATAGGTTCATATAGCTAATGTACTAATATAGTACTTAGCTACTTAAGTAATTTTGCAAGCACCTCTCTGGTTTTCAACATTTACCCAAAAACTATAAGCATTTAAGTTCAAGTTAAAAATTTTATTAAGTACTCTCTACATTTCTACATTCAAGGGTGTATCAAGGATAGACAATGCATATGATATGGTCCATCCAAGATTGTATTTTAATATGAATGGAGATAGATAGATAGATAGATATAGATAGATAGTAAGCATTATAAAATCTCATTGAAAGTTATATAATATCTCAAAACGGAAGAAAAAATAAGGTATTCTGGGAAAACCACTTTGAATAATTCTGTAGACAAATTTTAGAACCACCCTCAAAAAATTATATTTCCTTTTATCTATATTTAGTTCTTTCACTTTTCTTATAATATTCTTTAAACTTTCTGTCTGTATGCTATTATATTGGAAGCATTATATGAAAAATAACTCTTTAGTCTTGTTCAGTATTATATTTCTGGGGCTTAGAGTAGTGTCTAACAAATGTTAGATGCTCAAAAATTATTTATTGAATCCGTGACTGAATTGCAGGTATATACAATTCAGTCACTGATTCAATAAATAATTGGCACTTCTAGAGTAACAACAGTTATTAGTAAATTATAGTGGAATCACTGCTGTTGAGATAGTTACTATCATAACACTCTTGATCAATAAAAATATTTATCAAATCCATCCAATGCATATACATTCCCATCAATTAGATCTCCTCAAACTCTCTTCACTGTCAGACAAATAAGGACCTTCATGCAATATTTCCTATATGTGGGTCATAATTAATGGTTGCAAACTGCATTGTTCAGTCACTGAAATTCACTGCACTGAATTAGTGCCTTAACAAAGATCCTGATTAATAAAGAAGAGGTATCAGAGAAAGGATAATCCAGTGGATTGTAGGACAGGAGTTTTTGTAGGCTCTAAACTGTTTATGTAAGCAACACAAAGATAGTATTTATTTACAAGAATTTCACTCATTTGATTCTGAGGGGTTTTTTTGGGTACATTTTCTTTGAGAAAGACAATTTTGTCACTATCAATTATAAAATAGTATTTTGAAAATTGTTTCATTTTTCTTAGTTCATGAACTGTTAGCCTATCAACTGGAAATTATAAATTATCCCATTGCCAGTGACAATTTATTAGTTTCTCCAATACTGTAGTCATACTATTTTTTATTTTAATACAGAGTCCTGGAAATCAAAGAATATATTATCATTCTTCTTTATTCATATCTTTGATGAAGTTTGAGTCATGTAGTAGAAATTTATTATAATGGAAATGCTTATAATGTGTTTTTAATAAGAAACTGATGTGGGATCCACCAACACAGATTACTGAAGATCATTGGATTACTGAACTTGAAAATAGAAATAAATATTCAAAGCCAGTACTTGAAAACAAATTTTGTGTGCTCAGTAGGTATTTTTCATAAATTTTCTCATGATTGATACTTCACGGTAACAGGCTACATTCATTTAATTTAAATGAGCTATATCTAGCTAAATAATAATAATATAATGTGTATATCTCCCAAAGTTAATTAACACATCGATGTTGTAGAGTTCACGCAAGGTATAGTATAAAAGTAGTATAGAATATGAACTAGAAACCAATATGGCATGAGTTTTTTGTTTGTTTGTTTGTTTGTTTGTGGTACGTGGGCCTCTCACTGTTGTGGCCTCTCCTGTTGCGGAGCACAGTCTCCGGATGCGCAGGCTCAGTGGCCATGGCTCACGGGCCCAGCCGCTCCACGGCATGTGGGATCTTCCCGGACCGGGGCACGAACCCGTGTCCCCTGCATCGGCAGGCGGACTCTCAACCACTGCGCCACCAAGGAAGCCCCAATGGCATGAGTTTTTGCTGTTGCTTTTTTCATTTTCCTTTGGAAATATTGGCATACATGTTTCAAAACCTTCTCCTTTTCGTTATGACTTTTGTTTATTTTGTCTTGTTACAGAAATATAGCTTATTCCTTAAATTTTAATTGTATCAGAGTTTTAGAAGATGTGTGTGTGTGCACGTGTGTGTGTGTACACAGAGAGACAGCAGACACTCATATTTTTACTAATTAAGTTTTTGTTTCCTTTTCAAGGCATATATAATTAACACCATGAGAAATACTATCTTTCTACTTTTAACAATTATGAGTATCCTGAGCAGACTTGAAATTCTTCCTTCATTTGTTTATTTAACAAATAATAAGGAAATGTTGCTATGGAACACAGGTCCTGTTCAGTTTGAGCGTCCAGTAAGGAAGGAGCTTTAACACAAATTTTATACCAATGTTTTTCATTACAATTGTGCTAAGTACCATAAAGGAAAACTATATATTGTATAATAAGGGAATAGAACCATTTTAGGGGGTAGGGAGCCAGAAAGTTTTCCCTGAGCTCAGTCCTGAAGAATTTACAGGAGTGAGACTAATCAAAACTGAGGATAAAAGTTTTCCAAGCAGAAGAACCAGCAGACCAGCAGGTATGTGTAGGTAGAACATGAGGTGACAAAATCCTTGGCTTGCACATGGAACTAAATTAAGTATAGGTTGTCAAGAGTATAATAATTAATTGGAGGACAAATTCAAAACAAAATTTTAGATGTAATAGATTCCATTTATCCAGTATTGTAATTCTCACAATATCTTAAAAGTCTAGGAAGTCACTGGAATATTTTAAGCAAAGGAGTGACAACTCAGGTTGGCAGCACCTAATCCAAAACTAACCTGACAAGCCTACACACGGCTGCTGCTTCTTTTCTGCCTTCCAAATTCTACAGTTATTTCTTGTGGAGAATTGAGAATCACACAGGGAACAGAATTCTTGGAAGCATAGTTCCATTTTAGCTAAATTAACATAGTACAAAATCACCACATTATTCATGATTAACGTGTGCATATTTTTGATTCTCATACTGACAATCTTCTAAGTTAAAAAAAATAATGCATTCATTTTAGTCTTAAGAGCTATGCAATATGTAAAGATAATTGAATAGGTTGAATAGAAATAGGGAGACTGTAATTTATTATATTTTCTTAATTGCTTTGAGAAAATATTATAGTATAAACAGAATAACTTGATTATTGTAATTAGTATTATTCGCAAGAATAAAATCTGCATGACTCATCAATTACTACTGCCTTGAATGTGAACCAAGATTTTTTAAAATTATACAATATAATACTTTCTATATTTTTGTTTAATAAGATGATACACATTGTTTTTAATAAAGAGAAAAATAATAAATCTTTCACAACTATACATTTCAAAATTTGTGTGATGCATTTCATGTTTTAGATTAACATGTTTTAGATTAACAAATTAAGCTCAGAGCTGTTAGGTACTTGGCTGAGGTCAACTACTGGATATATGGTTGTAGTGAAATTAAATTCAGGTCTATCTTTTGACTCTAATTACAATGCTGTTTTAACTACAACACACACATGTGCATGAAACACACACATTTAAACATGTTTATATGCCTTGTGATTCAAGGTTAAAAATTAAGTCCATACATTTATACTTTCCTTCCAAAGACACTATAAAGATAATAGTAAAATGATTTTAAAGCTATAAACCCACATCAGGGAAAGATCATCAAAAGATGAAAGATTTCAAGTATTTGAGTATGGATGGAGGTACAGTAGCTAAAGAAGCAAAGCGAAAGTTTCACAAATTGGAATGAGTAGAGGGAGGTTATAAGCCAGGAAAGAACCGCTCTCCTAATAAGAATTTTGGAAAGATTCTAGGGCAGGATAGGATGCAAGCATACGATGTGGGACTAAAATTGGAGAATTAATTGCAATAGTATTCAAAAGTCTCTTGCCTACATGCTCTGTACCTATACCGCAACCAATGATCACTATCAACTGCAGAAAGAAACGACCAGTGTCTAAGCATTCATCTTGGACAAACAAAAAGATAATTATTTTCAATATAAATTCAGTGAATTACCTGAGGAAAAATAGAGCAGTCCATGTCAGTGTGTTTCAAAGAAAAGTATTCGTAAGTGTGTTCTTTTGGGAAATGCCAACATAGCGGTTCGTTCATTGTTCACTTGCCCTAATCCAATCTTTGCAGGTAAATAAGCCTTCCCATGTACACTAAGTGCATTGTAATTCTTCCCATTGATTCATTTTGAATAGGTACAGAAGTCATTTATCAACAGATATCTGATATGGTCTGAAGGAAAGAAATGATAAAGGTAACAAATGTGAAAAATAATCTACAAAAAACAGAAAATCCTAGGAACATGTGAAAGTTTAAACATCTTAAAATTTCACTCTGGATAGAGCATCAAAAAGAGCATATAAAACAAGAACAGGCTCATGCGAAAAATAAAAACAAAGAATTTTAAAACATCTTAGAAATTCACATAATATTTTAAATTAAACATTACATCCAAAATAGTGCTCAAGTCAAAAGTTGTGCAGCTCAATGATTTTAACAAAGTGAATACATCCCTGTGATAAGATAAATATCAAGAGATAGAATATTATCAGTATCACAGAAGCTCCTGTCATTCTCACCACCAAATTGCTTTACAAAAAGCTTCTAATAATTTACATTCTCAGTAGCAGTTGCTCCATATCCTTGTCAACAGTTGGTGTCAGCCTTTCCATTTTTGCAGTCATAATGGGTATATAGTAATATTACACTGGGATTTAATTTACATCTCCTTAATGACTAATGAATTTAGCATTAGTCAATATGTTTCTTGGTAATTTCAATGGCCTCAATTGTAAAGTAAATTTGTAAGTTTTACTCTTTCAATGATGTCTTTGGAGGAACAAAACCTCTTGATGTTTAACATTGATCAACTTACCAATTTTCTCCTATTTGTACTTTTTGTGTGCTCTTAAAAAAAACTTTACGTTTCCTAATGTCATTAAGATATTTTTGTTTTCTTGTAGACACATTACAAGTTTACTTGTCACATTTTGATCTGCAATACAATATCATAAAGTCAAGATTTTTTTCAAATGAATATTCAATATTTTCAGCAACAGTTATTGGTAAATGAAACATATCTTTTTTCAGTCACACTACAGGGCTACTACTGTCATAAATCAAATGACCATATTCCCATGGATCTCTTTTTGGACTCTCATTTCTAATTTATTGGTCTGCTCTTATGTTGTTATCACACTGTATTCATTACTGTGGCTTTATACTAGGTATATCAATACACCAGGTATGTTCTTCAAGATTGACTTAGCTATTCTGATTTTACAACTTTAAAACAAAATTTCCAGAATACTTTTTTAAATTAGTAGAAGGTTTGGAAGACAAAAGCAAGAAAATATGCCAGAATGTAGGGTTTAAAAATAAAGACCAAAAAGTAAGAAAAATAAGAGATGTAGGATACCAAATCAGGTGGTACAAATTCTGAAAATAGAAGTTCCTTGAAAAACACAGAGAGAAACTTGGCAATTAGACAAATTTTTTAGGACAATTAATGGCATTTTTTTTTTTTTTTGCGGTACGCGGGCCTCTCACTGTTGGGGCCCCTCCCGTTGCGGAGCACAGGCTCCAAACGCGCAGGCCCAGCGGCCATGGCTCACGGGCCCAGCTGCTCCGCGGCATGTGGGATTCTCCCCGACCGGGGCACGAACGCGCATCCCCCGCATCGGCAGGTGGACTCTCAACCACTGCGCCACCAGGGAAGCCTTTAATGGCATTTTTAATGGAAATCCTAAGGAGCCCTGCTTTCACCTCAAACCGCACTCCCTCCTTTAGCACTATCAGTAAATACCAGCACAACCATTGCTCAGAATTGCTGTTCTAAATGCCTAAGATTGCAAACTTTTTAAAAAATAAATGTGATAGCTCATTCTCCAGCAGGTTAAGGTAGGAGATATAACAACATGGTATTTGATTTGATTAAGGTATATTTTTATTTAAATACAAGCATTTCAGCAATTTAAAAAAATCAGGGTTTTCAAGTTTTACAGTATTTTAACAAACGAGATTTCATTTCATTTAATGACGGTGTCTCTTATAAAGTATTAAATTGTTCTCCTAAAATATATAGATATTACAAAGAAACAAGTTGCTAAAACGTACATTCAAAATGTTCAAGAAAAGAAGAAATTCAATAGGTAAACACTGCTCGAATTCAAATTACAGTATCTTATGCAATTAAAACTAAATCAGCTTAACTGTAGTAAACAAAAATTATCTTTTAACAATTTTTTTTATGGTTTGTCTTTCTATCTTTCCCTTTATAGTAAACCTAATATGGCATGGATAATGCTTTTTAAAAATCTGTTTGAAAGTTCAAACTAATTTCCACATAATTGTGTTAGAGAATTAATGAATCTGTGAAATTTTTCAAGGTTCGTTGAGGTGCTCTTAGTAAAGCCATGGAGCTTTACTTTTGAATTATGCCCTTGTCAAGGAGTCTGGACTATTTGATTCAGTGTGTGATTACAACAGTTTTTCAATTAATGTGTACTAGTTTCATGACATAACTCTAGCCCGTGTTAACACTTCAACCTCATTAAGATATAATGTTATATAAGTGACTATTGTTAGCCCTAATATTAATTCTCTGACCTCAAGTAACTGAACCTAATAGCAGTGGCACAGAAAGAATTACTGATTTAATTTAGGTCATTTCTCAGTGAATGTTTTAAGCTAGGTATAATGTAAACTACCATGAACTAACCTAGGATATGTACAAATAATATTATATTTAAATAAGAAATCATTCATTTGGAAAACATTGATATTATAGTTGTTCAAATTACAGGGACAATGCTAAATGTGCTTGTTCACAATTACTGCCACGAAACTTTATACTCAGACTGCTTTAAGTATGCAACCTTTGAGGTTAGAACTTGGAATTCATCCTGCTTGCTCTTATCAACTAATGTAATGACTACAGATCTTATAGAGAGAATATGGAGAAAAGAAAGAAGGAAGGAAGGAAGAAGGAAGAAAGGTAAGCTGAGGAGGGAAGAAGAGAGAGAAAGACATATTCTAACAAGCTCATCCAAATTTTAAGAGATATTTATGGTTTGGACAGAATATAAGTACACCATACATTTGACGTTGGGGTAGGAGAGCAGGCAGTGTAGGGAGATATGGATGAAAAAAGAAACCGAATATTTATTGAGAATTCATTATAAGTCAATCATTGCACAAAATTTTTAAATAGCTAGAGCCGACTCCTGCCCTTGTCAGTTTGGGGAGGGCGGTGGGGGGATGGCAGACATATGAAGCAGGCTTGGCCAATCAGAGTGTTTCAGTTCCCAAGCCTAAGCTTGGTTTGATATGAGCTCATGACCTAAGTCCAAGGAATTAGTCTAACTTTTAATTGACCTACCAAAAAATATGTTCTTTCTAATCCTGGTGAACTCAAAAATTAAGCAGGCGCTGTTAGTTATTGTCTAACAAAAAGAGAGCTTGCCAGAAAGTTGAGGCCAGTGGATGAAATTAAGTTAATACAGGGAGAGAACCAATATTTAACTATAGCATTTGAACTCCTAGATTGAGTAGTACGTAAAGTTTGACCACTAATAAATCTCTCCTCCATTTTTATTTTTTATATTTTTGCTTGAGTCTATTTGGGGTGGATTTTCTGTAAATGACAACTCTAAAAGTCCTCATTAGTTGAGATACAAAGTTAGCATTGAAACCCAATTTTTTGTACTATCTCCCTGTCTACTTGCTACAATTATCCATGATAAGTAGCTTTCATGCAGACTAAATAAACCTAATTATTGTAAATTGAATTAAAAGCAGGTAAACATTTCCAGTAAAAATGTTAAAATGCTTTCATTCAGTAAATATCACAGACGAAGGTCAGGGAGACATTTCATAATAAATAGAAATCATGGTTCATGTTTTATGCCATTTAAAAGGACATAAAATTCAATATAATATATTATCCAAGATAATATGAAATATATGATATGCTAAAGATTAACCTTAGTTTCTAAGGGAAAAATAAAACCAAATATATTCATCAGGATTTTGCTAATTGTTTTTGTTTCTGTTTTTAACTACCTGAAAACATCTATTGGAATTAAATGAAGTCCCCTTGTTTTATTGCAGTTATTACTGACTAAGTAAAAGTTAATGAGAAAATATTATGTTAATTGAATGGTATTGCATTTCAATCAATGAGAAAACATTTATTAATATAATATTCATTCTCTCATTGTTATGTGTATGATTTGAAAATACTGGCCATAATAAGTATAAATCGGGCTGAACAGACAAAATAAATTTGCATGATTTAACAGACAGCACTTCAGAGAAATCTGTAATACATAGTCATACATATGGATTCACTCTATCCATTAAACATCCTGCACAACCATATAGACAGCCTGGTAAACATATGCATATGCAAATGCTAGATTACACAACAATCTAAAACAGCAGCTTAAAAGATTTTGGGGTGCCATGCTTCCCCTAATATGAGGTTCCACTCAGCTTTCAAGAAAAACTTAGTACTCACTCTACTTACTTGCATTAGCTCTTAAAAGGAGTCTAAACCATCTTGCCTGAAGAACAGAAATTAAGTCCAAGGATAGAGCAAACAACTGACCATCAAATCAAAAATTGATATAACAAGTCTTTTTCTGTCCCAGGCATTGTCATATTAAAAGTAATAGGGCAGGGAAGGGCCATTGAGGTCTAAAACCAAAGATGTTTGTAATAGGGAATCTATTGAGTCTGAGCTGTTTGGAACTCAGGGCTGACAGATGAAGAAAGAGAAGCAATCCAAGTCAATTCATGGATGTGTAAGTGCCACTGTTTTGGAGAAACTCAAGAGACCTACGGAATGACACAAAAGACATCACCTCTTGACAAAGACATTTATGGGGGCCACTACCCAATGACAACTAAAGCAGTATGGACTTCAGCTTAAGTAAAGAAGAAGCTAAAATTGTAGCGTCTTCCCTAGGTTCATAGATAGGTGTTAGGAGGTCTCTAGTCCTTCTGAAATTATATGCCAAAAATTACATGTGTGTGTATGCATTTTCCTGGGCCAAAATTAAATTCTTAAAAGGGTCTATGACCAGCAACAAATTTAAATCCCACTAACTCAAAGCCTAGTTCCAAACTCAAATGGGTAATAAAGGGAGAGCTGCTAATTACCTGAGTAGCAGACTTTTGCCGAGTTCCCAGAGAAAGAATGGAATAGCCTTTGTTCCTATTGCTGCTTACTGAGATATTACTGAGATACTCCCTAGCAAGAATTCAAAACAAAACAAAACCAAAAAAGATTATAGAAATGCTTTAACAGACTGCAATAATTTAAAATGTCACATCTAGATATTATGCTTAGAAAATGAAAACTTTTATTTTTTTAAAATGTTACATGTTTATCTGTGTCACTCATGAGGTTTAGTGTATAGAAACCTTTCTCTCGCAAAATGCCAAAGCCTCAGCCACGTGCAGTTACATCGAACCAATACAGACTCTCACCTTTGCCAGTCCCTCAGTCATGTGCTTTGTTCTCAGGCCCTGCTGGGGCCCATTACTGTAATTTGTACAGCTTGCCACTAGTATAGTCTTCACCTCAATAGGGGACTGGGGAAATTGTTCTCATTTTCATTCCTGGGTCTTCACCATTTAATCTATCACCTCTTACCACATCTTTTATAGAAAAGAAAACACTTACTTGCTACCTCTGTCCTAAATCCTTCATTCCCAGTGGGCAACTTCTCTTTCTTGTACCTCAATTACTGCTGCTATTGAAAGATGCATCAAAATCCTTTTCCTGCAGAAATTGGGCACAATATTTGGTATTATTCACTGGTCCTATTTGGCATCATTGACTGGTATAATTTCACAATTCCATTTAATTAAAGACCACGTAGGCACATTGAAACCCTAGCAATGAGAGGGTGCCCACTGGGAAAGAATAGCAAGTACTAAATATAAACTTGTTGAATAAATGAATGAATGGATGAATGACTATTTGTGAAAAACAAATGAAATAACATATAGGAGAGTGAAAATGAAATACTTTCATGATATTCTATTATTATAATCCTTTCCTGTGTTATTCACCTATGAAGAATTCTTCACCTGTGATAAAAGGATTATAATAAAAAAATGCCATAGAAGGGTTTCATTTTCAGCCTCCTATATATTACTTCATTTACTTTACACAAATATTTTCTTATTCATTAATTACTTCATTCAACAAATTTATATTGAGTGCTTACCACATGCCAAACATTGCTCTGGGCCTGAGAAATAAAATAGTAAAGTTAGACAAAGTTCTAGCCCTCATGCTGCTTAAATTCTAGAATGCACTAAAAGGAAATAGACATATTAATTATATACAGTGAAGTTTCTAGTAATGAACAGGGTAAAGGGATTTATAATGGACAGGTGTAGCAAGAGGAGCTATTTTTAATGGAATGGTTAAGGAATACTGCATTGAGAAGGACATGTTTGATGCAAGCTGTGAAAGAAGTGAAGGAGTGAGTCTTGTAACAAGAAAGGTTAAAGCCAAGGCCCTGAGGCAGAAACCATCTGTGCCTATTCAGGGATCATCTACTATTCTAGTAGTTTTCATGTTTTTCACCAAGAATGAAAGTGAGACATAGAAATTTTATGATCTTGCTGAAGACCACACATTTTGTGGATGAGACATGTAGAGCTAGAGCTACAGCTCAAAATATGTACCACTCACCCAGAATCGTCCTTAAAAGCTGCACGATTCAGAGAAGGCTGCCTACTGAGGATTTGTGACGGAAACTTGGTCACTGACACAAATGGATAAATGTAGACTAGGGACACACTCTCTCTCCAATGTCTCTTTAAAGGGAAGGGATTTATTTTATTCATCTTTGTATGCTCAGCCAATAGTATAATGCCTAGTACAAAGTAGTTAAAGTCATGATTACATTTAACTCTGAGATTTGGAGTTTGGAGTCCTGAGCACAAGGCTATATCACTTAATAATGATGTACCTTTGGCACATCACATTATTCTAAGCCTTTATTGCCTTCGTTTTTATAAAGGAGAGTATAAAACCTTATACTGGTCGTGTATTAATTAAATGATAAATTATATGTGAAAAGTATTCATTAAGTATTATATTAAGGATTTTATAGAACTGTATGTGTGTGTGTATATATATATATATATATATATATATAATTATGTATATATATTATTTTCACAGATGGCTGTTCCTAAGAGCAAGGAACATACTCATATTGTCAATGCTGAAGTGCAGTCCCAGGACATGAGCAAGGTGAATGTATATCCTCAAAAGCTAAGATTTTAAAGCACTTGAGGATAAGTGCAAGCTATGTCTTTGGGAATATTAAAGAATTCTCCTATCAAATATATAAGGTAACATCATGGTAAAGAATAACAGAGAGGATAATAAAAAAACAAAAGGATCAGAAGGTCGATAATGCTGAAATAAGCCATGAATGTATCTAAGGCTAGACAGTCCCATGTCAATTATCTTTAAAGTGGGTTATTTTAATAGATCATCTGTTACATGCTTGGGTTATCCTGGGTTGAAATATCAGCGTGAGCATGGGCACTTAGAAAGGCAATATGATTCTATTTGTCACTGTTTACACACTTCGAAGTTTCTAAGACACTAGATCGTAAATGTTCTCACCACAGAAAAAGAAATAATAATTAGGTAACATGATGGAGTTGTTAACTAAAGCTACTGTGGAAAACATATTGCAATATATCAAATCAACCTGTTATACACCTTAAATGTACACAATGTTATATGTCAATTATATCTCAATTTTGGAAAAAGAAATTATTTTTTTTAAATGGTTGCAGTGTCATATAACCATGGAAACTTATAATTTTTAACATATTGTAGAAGTCCAATAGAAAACTGTGAAACTGGGCTTCCCTGGTGATGCAGTGGTTAAGAATCCACCTGCCAATGCAGGGGCAGGGGACACGGGTTCGAGCCCTGGTCCGAGAAGATCCCACATCAAGCGGAGCGACTAAGCCCGAGCACCACAACTACTGAGCTTGCACCCTAGAGCCCTCGAGCCACAACTACTGCCTGCGTGCCATGTGCTGCAACTACTGAAGCCCGCGTGCCTAGAACCCATGCTCCACAACAAGAGAAGCCACCGCAATGAGAAGCCCGCGCACCACAATGAAGAGTAGCCTCCGCTCACCACAGCTAGAGAAAGCCCGCGGGCAGCATCGAAGACCCAGTGCAGCCAAAAAAAGAAAGAAAGCAAACTGTGAAACCAATTCCACAGAAAAGAGTAGTCTTACTTGGGTGGGGTCGCCTGAGGAAACCTGCCTGGCTGAAGCACTGCAGTAAGAATTAGAATAGCCTGGAATTACACCCTACTTTCAAGTTAACAAGTTAGCCTGCTACAGTTTTATGGATGCTGAGTCAGAGACAGAGGACTGTTTCACTCATGACATAGCAGGTATTTTAAATGTAATGTATGCTATGGCTCTGCTTGTCCCCAAGTCCCATTGATATTTTATGGAACAGCCCTGGTGGATACAGGTAGTTTATGTCAATGAGGAACCCTGAGGAACTCGAACCTAGAAAATTCCAATCTTTTAATGAGGGCTGCTAGAAAACCTGCCCTACCTTTGCCCAGAAGGAGACATTATTATCCTGGACAACAAACAAATCTACCTCTGTCCCAGGAGATACAGTCTCTATCTTTCAAGGCTGTTTGCTATACAAATATTCTTGAGAAGATAGCCTGGAACAAAATCTGTCAAGGCCTCTAAGAAGATATATGGAATGTGAGAGACCCATGAAGAATTGTCTCCAACAGGTAAACTAAAAAAAAATTATGCGAGCAGATCAAGGGTTTTGAAGGGTAGGCCTAAATAATGATCTAAAACAAGTAAAGTTTTTAAGCTGAGAGTCAGCAGAAGGGGAAGAATATTTTGTTTTAGTATTATGTTAATAGGTAGATCAGTTAGAAAACATAAAATATGAAATGATGAGGGTCTGTAACTAAATAATGTCAGTGAGAATTAAAGTTCATTGGAAAATTCAATGAAAATTATGCAGTATTACTAATAGGACATAATGACTTATTGTGGGAAATGAAAAAATATATATTTTTAAATGACATCATTTCTACATATAAAATTTAATATATGAAAAATGGGCATCTTAAGTACATTTAAAAAGAAGGATATTTTGAAAGATATTAGGGCAATTGGTTAGCTATTTGAAAAAAAAGTCATCATAGATTTGTATTTTACACTGTTCCCCAAAATAAGTTGTAGGTAATTGAAAAAAACATTGAATTTGAAGAAACAAATACATGAAATAGACATATTAGAAGAAAATATTAGAGTATATGTTTTCTCCATAATTACATAAATAAGTAGCAAAACCAGAAAACAAATATTTATGTTATTGTGGAGAAAATCTTCCTAAATACACAAACAAATGCAGATTTCATAAAGGCAAGCATCTTATAACACTTTACCTTTATTTATAATCATGCCACTTTGAGGCTATTTTTGGCATTTTACTCTATTTGACATATATTTTCAACCATACAAACTATTATTAGTTTTGTCTTAGAGTCAAAAGTAAGTTGTATTTACTCATGTATATACCTTTTCCAGGGCTATTCTTCCTTTCCTGAATTTTCTTACTTCTATCTGTGTACCTCTTAGATTTTTGTGTAAAACAGACAACCTCAAATTATAGTGGTTGGCTTGAAACAATTGTTCTGTTGGGCTCAAGTTTCTATGTATCAGCCTGATTGTGGCCTGGCTTAGCTGACAGCTAAGTTCTCTCATGCTTCTGTGGTCAGTTGCAGGTCAACTAATTGCAGGATGATCTAGAATGGCCTGCCTCACATGTCAGGTAGCTGGTAAGCTCATTGGTCTAGGATTTATTTCCATTGGGACTTCATTCCATGTGGTATTTCATCCTCCACTAGATTGGCCCACCATTTTTCACATGCTGGCTTCACAGTTCCAAAGAGTGGCTAGAGCAATTTATAGTTTTCAAGCCTCTGTTTCATGTTTGCCAATTTCCAATGGCCAAAGAAGTATATCTGTGTATTAGTTTGCTAGGGCTGCTATAACAAAGTACCACAGACTGGCTAGCTTAAAAAACAGAAATTTATTCTCTCACAGTTCTAGAGGCTGGAAGTCCAAAATCAAGATGTTGACAGGGTTTGTTCTTTCTGTAGGCTTTGACTGAAGAATCTGTTTTAGACCACTCTCCTTGGCTTGTAAATGTCTATCTTCTCCCCTTGTCTCTCCACATTGTCTTCCCTGTATATATGTCTCTGTGTCCAAATTTCCCTTTATTTAAGGAAACTAGTTATATTGGATTAGGAGCCACCTAATGACCTCACTTTAACTTGACTACCTACATAAAAATCTTATCTCAAAATAAGGTCACATTCTGAGGTACTGGTGGTTAGGACATCAACATATGAATTAGGAGGGGTTACCTAATTTAATCCATACAACCTAGCAAACAGATTCAATTGGTGATACAAGTGACCCAGATCTTAATGGGAGGATCTACAATGACAAATCGCAAGGAAGGGGGTGGAGGAAGGGGTGCTTATTTTGGCCACTTTTACAATCTACAAGCATATAAAATCATCTTACTTTTTTCCTGAAAAATACTTTCAGTATTCACTTTAATGAAAGACTATTATTACTACTTTTCCCTCATTTTTTTGTGTTTCTGAAAATGTCTTTATTTCACTACATCTCTGAAGTTGATTTTCAGTGAGTATAGAATTCCAATTTGCCAGTTCTTTTAGCACCTTAAGATGTCATTGTGCTGTCTGGCTTCCATGGTTTCAGATTAAAAAGTGGCAATTAATTTTATCATTTGTTCCATGAAGGTAATGTGTTTTTTATCTATGATTTATTTTATAATTTGTGCTTTGGCTTTGGTTTTTTATCAATTCACTTCTGAATAGTGCATAGATAGAATATGGGCAGATCACCATGACTTCTAGCTAGATCTCTTGTTTTGTGGGAACTGGAATATTTCTATATTTCTCTTATTGTTAGGGCATTACCAGAGAAGGAATCTCAGCTGAAAGTCTAGGTTGCCTCATCAGGGCTCCTACTACTTGGTAAGCCCTGAGATCCAATTTTTGTCCCTCCAGCTAAATTAATTTCTTGTATTCTTTGCTTAACTTTTTATCCTTTAATTAACTATGTTCTGCTTGGATTCTCAATAACTTGCCCTGGGAATATACAGTTAAGAATCAGCAAATGCCTCAAAGAGAAGTTGCAGGAAATATAGCACTGTACTTTTCCATAGTTTTCTTTTCTCCAAGATTCTGACTCTTCAAGTCATGGCTGCTTTGGCAGCCTTGCACTCTCATTTTTACCTGTAAAGCCCTGAGAGACTGCCATAGGCTCTAGGATGCTGTATTCTGTTTGGCATTTATGTTTACTGTAGAGAATAAGCAAAATGCTCCAAAAGGAAATAAGAGATCTCACCTCAATGTGTTTCCTTCTCTGACGAAACTGTACCCATCAAGATCTGGCTGCCTTGATTGTTCTCTGGTGTCTGCAAACAGATTTTTAAAATATTATTTAAATATAGCTTTTACAGTTGCTGTCATTAGAACAGTGAGTCTGATATACTCTTTTTTGTCATAGTCAGAAGCAGAAGTTCCCATAACATTTAAAGGTGAACCAATGTTTGGGTGTGCACACACACATATGCGCACAGGTGTGTGCACACACAGGCATACACACGGCCCCCACATGACTTAGTTATGGACCATATGATTTCAAGAATAGACTTCTAGGCAAATTAGCTCAAGTTTAGATGGATACATGAGACACTTACGGAACCTAATTTCTAAATGTACAATGTAAAGCTGAGAATGTCATATAAAAATCAGCTATTTTTGAGACTGAATGGTCTACTTTTTAAATACTTTTTGCTCTTTCAGTGAATTTGCTTCCTTCTACTTTTTTATGAGAGCCATCTAATTTACTTGGCCAAAAGTTGGAGGCAAATCCCAAGTCCACTGACCTTATAGCCCTAAGGCCTATCTCCAACTGGATGATTTGATGTTTACACCTATTTCTAAAAGAGAGCATTTGGCCTTCCCTGGTGGCACAGTGGTTTAGAATTAGCCTGCTAATGCAGGGGACACGTGTTCGAGCCCTGGTCCAGGAAGATCCCACATGCCACGGAGCAACTAAGCCCCTACACCACAACTACTGAGCCTGCACTGTAGAGCCCAGGAGCCACAACTACTGAGCCCTTGAGCTGCAACTACTGAAGCCCATGCGCCTAGAGTCCATGCTCCGCAACAAGAGAAGCTACCTCACTGCAATGAAAGAGTAGCCCCTGCTCGCCACAACTAGAGAAAGCCCACACTCAGCAGTGAAGATCCAACACAACCAAAAATGAATAAATTAATTTTTTTTAAAAAAGAGAGATCATTCTTAGTGTTGCCAAATATAGGAAACAAGCACGCTCTCACACTGATTTCATCAGAACCCATATACTCTTCATTGTCTCCTTATTTCTTATGGATACACTGTATGTGCTCCTGGCCATGACCAGTCCCTCCATCCCCTCCCACTTATTTGAGGAAAATACTTCAGCAATTGTCTTCTTTCTCTCCTACATGATCAATTTTCCCTCTCCATTGGATCATTTCCATTAGAATATAAACTCTGTTATGGTTTCTCCCATCTCAAGAATAAGTATGCAAATGGGGGAAAAAATTAAAACTTTATTTTTTTTACTTTTCTCTCTAGATATTGCCTTTATCACATGCGTTTTGCAGCAATACTTCTTGAATGCATTGTTTATACATGTATTCTCTCATTTTTTTCTAGAATCCACCTAATCTAGGATTTCCCATTTCCAATCCCCTGAAACTGCTCTTGTCAACGTCACCAGTGAACATCTCCAATGACTAACAAATGCAGTGAATATTTAACTTGCTCAGCTGGCAGCATTTGATCCTCTTTGGAAGACTTTCTCACTTGCTTCTGGGACACTTCATTCACTGGTTTCACTCCTACCATTATCCTAGACTTTCTTTTTTAGTCTTTTTTTGCCGGCTCTTCCTCAACTTTCTAACCTAGAAATATCAGGGAAGACCAGAGCTCAGTCATTGAAATACTTTTCCTTTTTTTACCCCCCTGCCTTCTCCATTTGTGTTTCCGAGTATCCTAGCTTCCAAATCTGTATTCTGAGATTTCCAGCTTCTACCTCTCCATTAATTCCCAGACTCACATATCCACTGCCGACCAACCTTTCCGCTTAAGTGTCCAATAAGCAGGTCAAATGTAACATGTCCAAAAGTCTGCTTTTTATTCTCCCCTCAAAACTCCAATGTGATGATATTTGGAGATGGGGACTTTAAGAGGTAATTACATTTAGATGAGACCATGAGGACCCCCATGATGGAATTAGTGCTTTTATAAAAAGAGAAAGAGACACCAGAGCTCTCTCTCTCTCTCCAATCTCATGCATCAGAGAAAGGCCATGTGAACACAGAGTAAAGTGGCCAGCTACAAGTCAAGAAAAGGGCTTTCACCAGAACCTGACCATGCTGACACTGTGATCTCAGACTTCCAGCCTCCAGAACTGTGAGAAAATAGGTTATCTGTTGTTTAAGACACCCAGCCAATGGTATTTTGTCCTGGAGGCTGGAAGTTGGGTTCTAGAGAGACCTTCTTCCTGGCTTGCAGAAAGCTGCCTCCTTCTCACTGTGCACTACATGGACTTTGCTCAGTGTGTGCAGGTAAAGAGAAAGAGAGAGAGATTGCTTCTTATGAGGTCACCAATCCTATCAGATTATTACCCTATCCTTATAATTTCATGTAACCTTAATTACCTCCTAACAGCCTTTTCTCCAAATATAGCCACAAGGAGGGTTAGAGCTTAGAATCTGGGGGTAGACACAATTCAGTCTACAGCAATTATATAATGTATGTATAAATAAATCTTACGTTATTTTGATTTCTCTTTACTAGAATGTAAGCTCCATGATGTCCTAGATGTTTGTCTGTTTCATTCACTGCTGTATTCCCATTGCTAAAAATTCCCATTAAGTGTGGAACTTAATTAGAGTTCAAACATATATGCAACTGTAAACTGATAATAAATTTCCAGAGGACAGTTTGGCAACATACATCCAAAGCATAAAATGACCACATTCTCTTTTTGGTAATTTCAGTGTTGGGAATTGATAACAATGAAATAAGCATTTGCTTATATTCAGCATTTTTTATAAGGACAAAGATTGAAAACAACCTAATAGTCACATCTAGTGAACTAGCTCAATAAATTATGACATTATATGGTAAAATATTATACATCAACTAAAAATATCAAGCTAAAGAATAATGTCACAAAACATGTTTGAAATATACTTTAGGTAAAAAAATTATTAAAAGAATAAAAATACCTACTTACTAATATGTATATAAAATGATAGAGAAAAATGCTCAAATCTGTAGAGTGGTTTCTCAAGTTTACTATTATTACCAAAATTTATTTTGAAGCAAGAGCCTTTTAACATTTTCTAAAATTTTTACAAAAACATGTTAACTCTGCAATCATAAAGTATATTAAATAATTTAAGAATCAAAATATAAATCAGTAGAAGGAAGTGTAAATGATCATTTTTAACTTTACACTGGAAAAGATGTCTACACTAAAATGAAAAAGTAAGAGATCTGGGGTGGGGGTGGGTAAAACTTTAAAGAAATGACCTTTATAAATAAGAAAAATCTAAGAACATTGTCACAGAAAACAAAGCTTGGACTCAGATAAACTATTATCCTTGTTCTGAGTTTATTTTTAAAAGTTAGTAAATGCTCTCTATTTGAAAGAAGATTGCTCTCTATTTGAATACTGCTGCATTCAAAAGCTATTATACAAAATACAGGCAAAAACATTAAAAAGCAACTAAAGAAGGATTATACTTTAAGGATGACAAAGTTTATACAAAATTCAAAGGAATAGATGTTATAGTTTGGACAGTTAGAAGCAGACTGCCAACATTCTAGGTCATCCTGACACAAACTCTTCCTAGAATCAGTTTATACAGATGTTTCATTCTATTTCTCATTTTGTGTGAGGTGAACACCAAATCAGCTGAAAAATTCCATGACAACATACAAGAAGACCTGACTAGGGCTTCCCTGGTGGCTCAGTGGTTAAGAATCCGTCTGCCAATGCAAGGGACACGGGTTTGAGCCCTGGTCCGGGAGGATGCCGCGGAGCAACTAAGCCCGCGCACCACAACTACTGAGACTGTGCTCTAGAGCCCGCGAGCCACAACTGCTGAAGCCCACGTGCCTAGAGCCCATGCTCTGCAACAAGAGAAGCCACCCAATGAGAAGCCCACGCACCGCAATGAAGAGTAGCCCCCGCTCGCTGCAACTAGAGAAAAGCCGGCGTGCAGCAACGAAGATCCAATGTAGCCAAATAACTTAATTAATTAATTAATTAATTTTAAAAAAAGAAAGTAACCTTGTCAAAAGCTTTTTTAAAAAAAAAAAGAAGACCTGACTAAATGAAATGGATGTCACACCCTTGGAGGAAAAGGTTCAATACTGTAAAGATGCCAATTCTTTCCAAATTAATATATAAATTCAATGAGAATTCACCCCAAATCTCTTTTTGATTTGATTTTTTTGTGGTGTGGTTGTTTCATAACTTGACATACTGATTCTAAATTTCATCTCAGAAATTAAACGTGTGAAATAGCCAAGAAAATAATGAGGAAAAAAAGAAGAATGGAGAGGGACATGCACCATAAAACTTTATTAATGAAAAGTATGGTACTGATGGAGACACAGGCAAATAGATCAATGGAAAGCACAGAGAATAAGTGTATATGAGAATTTACTGTGTAATAAAGGTGGCATTTCAAATCAATGAGGAAAGCTTTGATTGATTATTCATGAAATGACGACCCGTTTGAAAACAAAGGAAAAGTATGTTTTCTGTAGTATATTACACACAGAAATAAATTTGTGAGGTTATATATGGAAATAAACTGTGAAGTACTAAGATACAGTAGAATATTTTTCTAATTTTAAGATGTGAGAAAGCATATTTAAACATTTTATAAAGTCCAAGGAAAAGTAAATGTATAAATAGGATAGAGTAACATTTTAAAATGTTTATGTTGTGTAAGACTCCATAAACAAACTAAATACACTAAGAATTTTTTAGGTGAACTATTTATTTACTTATTTATATACTTATTTATTTTTGGCTGTGTTAGGTCTTTGTGGCTGCACGCGGGGTTTCTCTAGTTGTGGCGAGCGGGGGCTACTCTTCGTTCCCGTGCGCGGGCTTCTCATTGCGGTGGCTTCTCTTGTTGTGGAGCACGGGCTCTAGGCACACGGGCTTCAGTAGTTGCAGTACACGGGCTCAGCAGTTGTGGCTCCCGGGCTCTAGAGCGCAGGCTCAGTAGTTGTGGTGCACGGGCTTAGTTGCTCCACGGCATGTGGGATCTTCCCGGACCAGGGCTCGAACCCATGTCCCCTATATTGGCAGGCGGATTCTTAACCACTGCACCAGTGAAGTCCCTAGGTGAACTATTTTAAAGCAACTTTTAGCAGTTAACTAATACAGTTAACTAATAATTGCATTTGTACCATAGTTTTGTTTTGTTTTGTTTTGTTTTGTTTTTGCAGTATGCGGGCCTCTCACTGTTGTGGCCTCTCCCGTTGTGGAGCACAGGCTCCGGACGCACAGGCCCAGCAGCCACAACCCACAGGCCCAGCCGCTCCACGGCATGTGGGATCCTCCCGGACTGGGGCACGAACCCGTGTCCCCTGCATCGGCAGGTGGACTCTCAACCACTGCACCACCAGGGAAGCCCTGTACCATAGTTTTGTAGAGCTACTTACTAGAATGTATAAAGAATTTTGAACAGCCTTTATATTGAACGCTGTGGTGCCACCTCCTTAGGAAAGAACTTACACTCCAGCTGCTCGTGAAGTGTTGCCACAGACAGCCCTCTTTGGGATAAAGTGTGTTGAAGAAGCCTCTTGCCTAATGTCTCACCCTCCTCTTGGGCACCTTGTATCCAATAAGTTAGTCAGTGCTTTGCCACAAACACCTGGAAACTCACCCCCACTCAGGACAACCCGGAAGGGCCATCTCAGTTTGACAGTTGACAAGAAGTTGTCTGAGACCATTTTGAGAAAGTGTCACAAACCAACTTTTCCCTTTAATCTAGCTCCCTGCCCTGCCCCACAGGGATATTTCCTGGACAGTACTCTGTCTCGAAGTCAACTTTCTGGGGAAACTAATCTGCAACTTGCTTTGATTTATTAATTCCAAATAGAAAATAAATTGTTCAGCTACAGAAAGAAAATATATGGGTTTCTTGAGGGATCTTACTTTAAGGAAAAGCTGGAAAACACCTAAATATTCTAACAGGTTGTATACTATATACTATATATATACACACCCCTACATGTATGTATATACATACATGTGCATGTGTCATCGTACTAGTATCTATTATATCTATTTAAATTTTTGCTTGCAAATAATTTGTGATAACAGGAAATTTTTGTTACAATGTTACTTGGAAAAAGTAAGTAATAAAATCATTTATGTAGGGTGATTCCTATTATGTAAATACATGCATAGGCATAAAGATAAAAATAAATATACAATCATTTTTTTCCTTGTATACTTCTAAATTTTCCATATTTTCAGAAATATCATATAATTGGGATAATTTCTATTTTTTATAAATCTTTAAATGTTGACCAAGAAAGATAATTATAATTACCCCTAATTGTTAAAGAAAGAATTTAAAACTCAGTATGAATTTGAAACTCATTAAAACAAAATCATGCCCCAGTTCACATAACTAGTATCAGCAGCAAACTTTGGAATCAAACTAAGTCATTGACTTTAAATCCAATACTCATCAACTTCAGCATGACTGAATCTTCAATATTATGTAATAATCATGATATATCCTTAAGAAGTTGTAATATATATGCATATAAACTTGGGATTTTTATAGTCAGCATAAACATGGCCTGAGTTGTATGAAATTCTGTTATTAAGATTTAAAAGTTAACAAAAATACTACATAGATCTAAAGATATCTCTTAAATGTATGGTCCTTTACCAGCAGAATATTATTGTCTTAACATGTTTAAACTAGAATACCCTGTGCAGTAGAAGAGCATACAGTAGGTTCTGAAAAATTATTTAAAAGTAAATTCTATGACTGAGAAACTTAATATTTTAACTTTTTATTTTGAAATAATTTTAGACGTTAAGTGTTGCAACGGTTGTAAAGCGATTTCTCATATTCCTTTCTCTCAGCTCCCCCTACATTCATGTTACATAACCGTAGTAAAATTATCAAAATTAGAAATTAACATCGGCACAATGCTATTAACTAAACTACAATAATCTTTATCTACGGGTGATACATTCCAAGACCCTCAGCGGATGCCTACAACCACAGATAGTACTGAACCCTATATACACTGTGTTTTTTCCTAGTCATACATACCTGTGATGAAGTAATTTATAAATTAGGCACAGTAAGAGATTAACAACAATAACTCAGAATAAAATAGAAGAATTATAACAATATATTGTAATAAAATTTATGTGAATGTGATCTCTCTCTCTCTCAAAATATCTTATTATACAATTTTAATGCCTTTTCCATTCTGAACTAAGCACTTATCATGAATTGTGACCATAGTTTTTGCAGTTTGAGGTACAATAGTAAAGCTAGAATAAATTTCTTTTTCCTTCTTCACAATTTCACCAACAGAAGATTCATTCTTACCGTAGATCTCAGGAACCTCAGCATACGATTTTTTTCTTTCCTTATTAAGTAGTGAACATTCACCTTTTCACTTAAACGAAGCACTTAATGGCTTCGGCTTCTCTTTGGCATATCCATATTGCCAGCATCACTACTTTTGCACTTTGGGACCTTTTTTTTTTTTTTTTTTTTGGTACCCGGGCCTCTCACTGTCGCGGCCTCTCCCGTTGCGGAGCACAGGCTCCGGACACGCAGGCTCAGCGGCCATGGCTCACGGGCCCAGCCGCTCCGCGGCATGGGGGATCTTCCCGGACCAGGGCACAAACCCATGTCCCCTGCATCGGCAGGCGGACTCTCAATGCGCCACCGGGGAAGCCCTGGGACCATTTTTAAGTACAATAAGTGTTACCTGAACTCGACCATCGCATCACTGAAACAGCGAATTAGACAACCAAGATGGCTGCTAAGTAATTGTGAGCGGATACGCTGGGCAAAGGGATGATTCACGCCCCAGAAGGGATTGCGCGAGATTTCATCAAGCTACTCAGAATGGTGCGCAATTCAAAACTTATGAATTGAATATTAAATTTCCCACTTACTGTTAACATTAACTGTTAACAGCGGCTAGCTGAAACCGCGGACAGTGAAACTGAGGATAAGGGGGGACTACTGTATATACAGAGTTTATACAGAGTCTGCTAGTTTTTTCACTGATATCTTTTTTTTCTGTTCAAGGATTCAATCCAGGGTCCTACCTTGCATTTCCTTGTGGTGTCTTCTTGCTCTTCTCGAATATGTGACAATTACTAAGTCTTTCCTTGTTTTTTATGACCTTGGATATTTCAGAGAGTCAGATCAGGTATTTTGTATAGAATGCTCCTCAGTTTAGGTTTTTCTGATGTTTTCTCATGATTAGATTGAGGTTACGGATTTGGGAAAAGAACACCACGGCTGTGAGGTACCCTCAATGCATTGAAGTTAATATGTGCATGATGATAATATGTTTTATTACTAGTAATATTAACCTAAATTACTTGGTTAGGATGGTTTCTGTCAGACGTCTTCTTGGTAAAGTTACAATTTAATTCTTTGTAAATAATATTTATTGGTGGAGATATTTTGAGACTATGAACATACCCTCTTTCTCAAACATATCCTGTTTCTCCTTAATCTTCACAATGGTCAGTGTTTCTAGTCAACAGTAATTATCATTGTGGTGTGTTTTTCTTTTTTCTTTTTTTATTTTGGCTGAGCTGCACGACATGAGGGATCTTAGTTCCCCTTAGTTCCCTGACCAGGAATCGAACCCGTGTCTTCTGCATTGGAAGCATGGAGTCCTAACCACTGGACATCCAGGGAAGTCCCTCACTGTGGTGTTCTAATGTTTTTCTATTTCCCTTGTTCCTTCTAAATTCATTAATTGGAAATTTTTCATAAGGAAAATCTGTCCCTTTTCCAGCATTTGATCACTTGTTTATATTGGTTTGGACATATGAATATATGTTTTTCTTTATGTTACAATTCAACATTATCATTATATTTTTGCTGCTCAAATTGTTCCAGTTTTGGACATTGGGGCTATTTCTGGTCAGCTCCTGTGTCTTTTCAATAAACCCCAAGCTTTTCTTTGAAAGTTCCTTACTTTCTAGGATTACAAAGTGCTCCAGTCTTGACTTACATTTTTTTGTGTGTGTCATCCCTAGCATCAACACTTCTCTAAGAAGCCCTGGTTCCTTTTATTGGAGAATGTTATTTGGAAGTCAAGATCTGGGCACTAAGTTTTCTCATTGCTGCTGGGGTGTCGTTCTGTGTAGGTCCATTCAGAAGACAGAGTTTGAAAATACATGTACATGTGTATACTAACCCATGTATACACACATGTCTATTCTATCTATGTGTGTGTGCATGTGTGATACACACACACACATTTTTTTCATACTGGTGTATCTGACTCCTCTTCAGGACCACAGGTTTCTTTCTATTCCCTCTTTGCTTATTTATGACATATCTCTAACAGTGGTCCTTATCCATAATACATTTGCTCATTTATTCATTCGAAGCATAAATAAAAAATAGTTTCAGAATTTCTAACCCACACCCTGTGAGAAGTAGCTTTATCAATTAGAAAACAGTGTTTGTATAGTTTTTTTTGTTGTTGTTTCTAGCCTTAGAATATCCAGTGAAAACAGTGTTTTCTAAAGTTACTTAGGCCAGCTCCTTTGTTTCCCACACACTGTAGTTGGTTATGTCACTCACGTGAAATAAAGTTAAATTATTTTGTCACAGTCTACATTCTGTATTGCACTTCCTTTATATCCTGGTAGATTTTTTTTTATTTGCATATAGCAAAATTCACTCATTTTGTGTACAGTTCCATGGGCTTTGACAAATGCATAGAGGTCTGTATTTGCCAACCTCAGTTCCATACAAAACAATTCCATCATCCCCCAAATTACCTTATGCTCCTCCCACCCCAAATCCTGGGAATGACTAATTCATCCCTATAATTTTGCTTTTTCCAGAATGTCATATAAATGAAATCATCATAAAACATGAAGGCTTGGGGTCACTTATCAAAATGCATTTAAGATTCATTTATGTCGTTGTATAAAACAACAGTTTATTGCTTTTTGTTGCCGAGTAGCATTCCACTGTATCATTGTACCACCATTTACTAATTAACCTCTTCAAACCCATCATGGTTCTTTCCAGATTTTAGCAGTTATCCATAAAGCTGCTACAAGGGTCTGTATACAGGTTTTTGTATGGAGATAAGTTCTGAATTCATGTGGGCAAAAAATAAGAAGTGAATTGCTCAGTCATTGGTAACTATGAGTTAAACTTTACAAGAAAGAGCAGAACTATTTTCTCAAAGGGGCTGTACATTCTCACCATCAATGTATGAATATTCCAGCTGCTTTACATATTTGTAGTTTTTAATTTTTTTATTATTATTCTAATAGCATTGTACTAATAACTCATTGTGGTCTTAATTTGCATTTTCTGATGACTAATAATATTGTACATCTTTTGAAATACTCAAATGTCAGCTATTTTGTTTGTTTTTTTTTAATATTGAAGTATAGTTGATTTACAACGTTGTGTTCGTTTTTGCTATACAGCAAAGCATATATATACATATTCCTTTCATATTCTTTTCCATTATGGCTTATTACAGGATATTGAATATAGTTCTCTGTGCTATACAGTAGGTCCTTGTTGTTTTTCTATTCTATATATAGTAGTGTGTATCTGTTAATCCCAAAGTCCTAATTTATTCCTTTCCCCCTTCCCCTTTGGTAACCATAAACTCGTTTTCTATGTCTGTGAGTCTGTTTCTGTTTTGTAAATAAGCACATTTGTATCATATTTTAGATTCCATATATAAGTAATATCACATGATGTTTGTTTTTCTCTTTCTGACTTACTTCACTTAGTATGATAATCTCTAGGCCCGTCCATGTTGCTGTAAATGTCATCTTCATAGTTTCCTTACTGAAGTGTGTTTTCAGATTCTTGGCCAATTTTTTATTATGTTGTTTTATTTTCTTGTGGATCTTTGAGAGTTATTTATATGTTCTGGATAAAAATCCTTTACAGGGTATGGATTTCAAATAGCTTCTCCTATCACAGTTTGTCTTTCCATTCTCATAAATGTACTGTTCATAGTGTAAATGTTTTCAACTTGAATATAGTTTATCTTTTTCTTTCTGTTATAGATTTTTCTTTTGCTGTCTTATCTAAAAACTATTTGCCAAACTCAAGATCACAGAGATATTCATTTGAAGTTTCTTTTTTTAACTTAAGGGCTTATTTAAAGGATTTTGTTTTATTTTGTTTTGTTTTGCATATGGATGCCAATTCTATTATCACTATGTGTTGAAAAGAGCATCCCTGTCTCTGACACATTATATCTTATTCTAGCATTTATGAACCTTGACAGGCTAATTTGTTAGCCTACAAGTAAGGTAAAATCTCAAACCCTTCATCGTTTTTGACCACGAAGAGTTTTTATGTCATGAAATGGGCATGCCTTTTCTTCTGCTAGGCCTTCAGTGTATAGGACTGAGTTAATCTAATTAGGAATTGGACTGGGTTTTAGGTTTGTTGTTGCTATGGTTTCAGTATACCACAGGCTTTCAATTCCTTGAGGGATTATTTTGTTTATTATGGGAGTTGATTTGCCAGTTTTTTTCCCCCAATATCTGCTCCACTCTGAGCTTTAGGTCATCCCTTTGTGCTGTACCTCAGAAATGGTCTGTCTTCTGCAAGTAACTCTTCATTCATATGACACTTGATAACCTAGTGGTGGAGGTGGGAACAGTCTATGTTGTTCTGATTAAGTTTAACCATTAAGTAGTCAAGGTATCCCTCGTTCTCCAGGATATGACCTCCTTAATGCCCCTCCCCTTCCTGGTGCAGTTTTGAGCCCAGCACTTATTTCCCAGGGATAGAGGTTTCCTTTCCCTCCCCCAGCCTGTTTATTTCTTCCCCAGCTGCAGTGAATTTTTACTAGTGCCTAAGGGTGACGGGTTATCATCCTTATCCCACAGATCAGAGCATTATATCCTTAGGGGAAATAAGGAAGAGGGTCTCAGAGTTTCTTACTGCCCCTGCTTTGGTTTCTCTTCTCCTCTTCTCTGTTCTCCTCCCCTCCTTCTGTTTTCCTTCCCCATACTGAAGAGTTTCTTTGGTTTCTCCCAACCACTTTTTGTGAGTATTAGGTGGTGTTTGTGTACACCTGGGCCCCTGAAATTTGCCAGACATCCTTTTTTTTTTTTTTTGCGGTACGCGGGCCTCTCACTGTTGTGGCCTCTCCCTCCGCGGAGCACAGGCTCCGGACGCGCAGGCTCAGCGGCCATGGCTCACGGGCCCAGCCGCTCCGCGGCATGTGGGATCTTCACGGACTGGGGCATGAACCTGTGTCCCCTGCATCGGCAGGCAGACTCTCAACCACTGCGCCACCAGGGAAGCCCCATCCTACCTTTTTTTAATAGGTGTCCAGAAGCAGATTGCTCAGGTAAGCAAGTGTTTTGGTTTTGTCTGCAACTGACCATCTCTCTTTAGATTTTGAGCTCTGTGACCTCTGTACTCTGATGGGTTCAAAGAAAGTTGTGAATTTCCTGTTTGTTATTGTTGTTGTCATTGTCCTTGTTGTTGCAAAGGTTGAGAATGGCCTTTGAAAATGAGTCTTTCCAGTTCTCTGCATCTCTGGGCAGAAACTGAGAATCAATTTAATGTTTTAAATTTGATTTCAAAAAGCAACTGATTACAAATTTGTAACCCTTTTTACTTTGAGAGACTCCCAATTATAATTTAAGTTGTAAATTACTATGATTTTTCTTAAGTCAATAATTAGCTGGCGTTCTGTTGAGTCACTTGAACACATAAAGGCAAGAGACCTGTAGACTGCTTGGAGCATCACAGGTTTGAATAATTTGCTCAATTTTTCCCTGACCCTGTGACTGAATTTGTAAAGTAATAGTAAGAAGGTTTTCATCTAGCTCCAGCAATATGGTGAGGATTTAAGAACTAAAAGTATTTTGATATCTTCAAAAGGTAATAAAAAAGTTTATATTAAAAAAAGTTTATATAAAAATATGTTTTTCTTTCTTATTACTAACTGAATTGCCACAACAGTTTTATCTAGTTAAAATGATTTCATGACTATCTAAACTAGAACAGTAAAACTGAGAACAAAGAACAGAATCTATCCAAAAAACTACATTAAATAACAGCATTTAAACAGTTAAGTCCCCCTTCTTTTTAACAATAAAATTATTTCTGACCCTCAAAGTATATTTACATTTGAAAAACAGGATAGTGATTCAAATATTATGGGAGAGGGGTTCTGAATACGGAATACAAATTGTAAACAAAATTAGGTAACAAAAATGTTTGGGAGATATCTATGCCCTCAGATTCTCTGAGTGGAATATCAGTGGTAAACTACTAGAATTTCCTTTCCCTTAACACCTTGCATATTTATTTGACAGACCTCATTCCTATCAGGGCAGAAATTGCATGTTAATGACATTTATAAGTGAAGTGGACATTCAAAGTTAAAAAGAGGCTGACTAAACAGATTTGCAAATCATTTGGCAGCAAAGGATAAGAGAGCTTAAGGAGTCATTAGAAGAGAAATTTAAGGATAAGTAGGAGGATAATGATAAATACAATTTAATCCCGGATAATAATGCTAAGATGAAAAGTCATATACAGTAACTTGCAGTATATTATTTTAATGTTTCATTACTGTGATCGAAAGGATCTGACATAAAGATTGATTTGATGTAGGTCACCCCATCAGCTCTTCTATCTAAGTGGATAAATCTCTCTTTGGACAGATATGGTTGCAGCTTGCCTGACTCTGACCTGTTACATCAAGAAAAATGATCATGTACCAGATGTGTTTCATTTTGCTTACTACGTGACCTAGTATTTACTTTGATTTTACAAAACTTTAACTTTGACGATTGGAACTTATATGAAACAAGGAAGTATTAAATAGGATAAATTCCAAAGCTCTAGATACTCAAACCTGTGTCTACAGACTTAATATGTAGAGTTATTTTTATAGAAACATGAAAACTCATTTGTTCCCTACAATTGAAGTAATGGGCTATTTTATGAATTGAGACCAATGACCTTAAATTATTTTGAAGAATTTATTTTTTAAAAATATATATTTGAAATAACAAATATTATTTTTTAAAAATATATTTGAAGAATTTATTTTTTATTTTTTGAAGAATTTATTTTTTAAAAATATATATTTGAAGAATTTATTTTTTAAAAATATATATTTGAAATAACAAATATTATTTTTTCAGTAATTTTTACCTGTAAATAAAATCTCAATCTTGTTATTCAAGATTGTGTGAGGAATCTATTTGAATTTGAAGAATTTGTTTTTTAAAAATATATATTTGAAATAACAAATTTATTTTTGATTTGAAGAATTTATTTTTTAAAAATATATATTTGAAATAACAAATATTATTTTTTCAGTAATTTTTACCTGTAAATAAAATCTCAATCTTGTTATTCAAGATTGTGTGAGGAATCTGGGTCCAGTGTTTTTCCCAGGTTCAATTTCACCTCACTTTCCTCAACAGAAGTCAACAGCAGAAAAACTAAGTACTAAGTATCCCTCAAAAATTTACTTGGCTTTCCTTTTTATATCATACTTTACTTTTAAATAATATATGAGTATTAATTATCCAAGAACAGCAATATGCTTAAAATAAAATACATTATTTTCCTTGCAAATAGACTACAACAATGATTTTTGAAATATTTTCTTCTGATATTTAACAAACGTAGTATTGCACTGCTGAGTTTGGTTTCTTGATCTTAAATACTATCCACTGACTTTGTGTTTTAACAGTTGAGGATTGGGCTTCCCTGGTGGTGCAGTGGTTGAGAGTCCGCCTGCCGATGTAGGGGACACGGGTTCGTGCCCCGGTCTAGGAAGATCCCACATGCCGCGGAGCGGCTGGACCCCTGAGCCATGGCCGCTGAGCCTGCGCGTCCGGAGCCTGTGCTCCGCAACGGGAGAGGCCACAGCAGTGAGAGGCCCGCGTACCACACACACAAAAAAAAGTTGAGGATTTAAATCTCTTATATCTCTACCTCAGCCTTCTCCTACTCCTCACCTTACCCTATAGAATTAAATCAAAATATTTAGTTAAATTATTGTTTAGTGTTTAAGTGCTTAATTACCATAAAATATTGCTTATTTCTACTATGCCCAATAGACCAAAGTTGTTACTTTTGATTTTCTCATTTTTATGTGTTCAATCTACCAACCTAAACTGAATCACTTATTGTCTTTATTTTTATTATTTTGACTTTGCTTTTCTCCTTGCTGCAATCTTTTTCCACTTTATTAGAAAGTTTTCAGTGAAAAAGTCAGCTCAGAACAATCTCTCCATTCTCTGAAAGTTACAATGCACATTCTTTTACTATACTCCTATCTGGTGCTTAAGAGGTGATATTAATTATTCATTACTTCTTTTTTTTTTTTTTTTTTTTGCGGTATGCAGGCCTCTCACTGTTGTGGCCTCTCCCGTTGCGGAGCACAGGCTCCGGACGCCCAGGCTTAGCGGCCACGGCTCACGGGCCCAGCCGCTCTGTGCATGTGGGATCTTCCCAGACCGGGGCACGAACCCGCGTCCCCTGCACCGGCAGGCGGACTCTCAACCACTGCGCCACCAGGGAAGCCCTCATTACTTCTTTTTTTTTTTTTTTTTTTTTTTTTTTTTTTTTTTTTTTGCGGTACGCAGGCCTCTCACTGTTGTGGCCTCTTCCGTTGCGGAGCACAGGCTCCGGACGCGCAGGCTCAGCGGCCATGGCTCACGGGCCCAGCCGCTCCGCGGCATGTGGGATCTTCCCGGACCAGGGCACGAACCCGCGTCCCCTGCATCGGCAGGCGGACTCCCAACCACTGCGCCACCAGGGAAGCCCCTCATTACTTCTTGATTGCTTATTTTTACTAGACAAATTTGAAGCAAGTGTCACACACTTGCCATGACAGTTTCCTTAGTTAGTCCCTTATGTAGCTTCTTAATTTACTAATTTGAGTGTATTTGGTTTTACATGATCCTCACTTCTAATGTTACAAAAAGCTCCTCCAAATCTTTTTTACAATTATTATTTACAGCATAATAATTTCTTAACAAAATATCATGAAAACCTACTAAATATATATATATATTTCAAAGTATTTTAAAATAATTTAAACAAAACTAGGTGGAAAACAGAATAAACATTTAGATATGTTAAAGAAGCTGAAATAGTTTTTTCATGTTTAATAGAAAAAACATGTGATTTAATTAATTCTAGTTGTCTTAGTCAGAGCTACTATATCAAAGAGTCATAAACTAGGTAACTTATAAACAAGAGAAATTTATTTCTCACAGTTCCAGAAGCTGGAAGTCCCAGATCTGGGTACCAGAGTGGTTTAGTTCTGCTAAGTGCCCTCTTCCAAGTTGTAGGCTGCCAAACTCTCATTGTATCCTCACATGGCAGAGGGCAGAGAGGAGAAGCTAGGGCTCTGGTGACTCTAATGACTTTTATGACTAATCCTATTTTATGAGGGCTCTACCCTCATGACCGCCTCTAATCATAATCACCTCCCAAAGGCCCCATTTCCTAATACTATCACACTGAGGGGTAGGGTTTCCACATATGAACTTTTAGGGGACACAAACTTTCATTCCATAACACAAGTATTTCCTTTTAGAATTGTTAATTTAAAATTTGAGGTGGTGGTATCCTTTGCATTATGATTTCCCCCTCTTTATGGCTTGTTAAATCCTTTTTCTCTTGCAGAAATGGGTACTTTAATCCCTGAGCACTGGTACTATCTGTCAATGTGTTTTCATTTAAATAAGAACACATTAAGTTTCTGGAAGACCAAATTTCTTTTTATGAAGATATAAAAGCCAATGAAAGCCCCCCTTTTTTTACACTAGATATATATACAGTACGAAGAGTGCAATCATTGCATGTCGGCTTCAATAGTGGCTTCTGTTCAAATTTTGCCATATTTTAACTAGATGATAACACTTGTTCAATCAATGTTATAACATGTATTTTAATTATACCACGGAGTTGGTTTTGATCCTGAGATATGTAATCCAAATTTAAAATCTAAGTGGATCTATAATAATCACTTTGTGTATGTCTACATACATCTAACTTATATAGTTTAATTGTAAAAAATGTAAATGGAAGTGAAAACACTAAAGTAATTTATGTACATATTGTCTTAACACTGTATATATAATTTACCCATAAGTTAAATATATAGAACTTCTACAACACATGAGACACTATTTTATTTAATCCTTTCAACAACCCTGTAAGTATGGCCATATAATTAAACATTTAAACCAGAAGACTTCTGAGAGTAGGGGCACTGTTAATAATTACTTTGGGACAATAGGCAAAAACAAGTATGAAGAGTCACCCCACCTATAAAGTGAAAATTTTCCTGACTAATTCATCCCATAATGATTTCCTCTTTCTCTGCAATTATTACCACATCTACAAACAAGGTAATCAACATTTAGAGAGACAAAGGAACTTACCTAAATCAAACATCTATTAAGCATATTGGTTGGTATTCAGACTCAGGATGTATGATGAGGGAGATGACCATTATAACAAGTGAAGAAAATATGCCCATTTCAGAACAAATATTATAGCATGTTATCATTGGTTAAATGTACATAGGAAAGATACATGTCTAGAAAGATACATAAGCAAATTGCTAACAATGTTTACTCAAGGAGAATGAATGATTGAAAATGGAGAGGCTTTCACTTTATTATGTGTATATTTCTGTATTGTCCATACCGTACAACCCCATCTCCCCATAATCTCCTCACTCAGCCAATAAGCATGAATTATTTTACTTAAAACATTTCACGAGTGTTTAAATTTTAACTTTCTTTAAATAAGAGACAGACAAAAGTTAATTTGCCTAAAAGTATTACAGATACAAAAATAAGTTTGATCACATCAGTTTCATCCTGCATTGAAAGTATTTACAAGGATTACACTGATTTTAGGTTGATCATAACTTGAGCCAATATTTTCAACTTTAAATAAAAACCTTTGAAAGGTTTTAATTGTATAATTAAATCACTGACAATATATTCATATATCTGTGAGAAAAAAATAGGTTGTATTAAATACTTTAAAACGCAATTAATCGAATAATAGACCTTGCTTTTCCAATCTAATTGAGATTTTATCTTATTTTTTTCTCGCTTTAGCAGGTTTTTGCTTTAGATAAATGAAATGATTAGTTTAATAAATTATTAAGCTTATATGTTTGTATGGAAACACAGAAAAGTGTTCACAATGAGAAGATGATCCATATTACTGTAACTGAAGGAAATTAAAGTCCTTTTAAAGTCAGGCTTGGTTTTCATGAATTCAGTACCTCAGAGACTCATCTAAATTATGACAGGCTCCTTGTTGAAAGTATATTGAAAAGTTTACAACATTGGAGGAGAAGATTTTGTGCTTAAAAAACTACGTATAATTTTCACCTCAAATGCTGTCTTTCCATAAAATGCAAATCCAAGATAAGATAACTAAAGCAATCAAATAATTTTACTTACGTTTCTATGCAGGGATAAGAAAGAAACCATCCTGAAAGGAATAGTTCCTTGAAAGAATCATTGGTTCCTCAACTAAACTAGAGTTATAGCTATTTGTGCACTCTCTCTACAGTACCGAGAGCATTTAATCTTTTCCTACTGCCCAGTAGCTATACAGCAAGTACTTTGGTAACTGGAAACTGTCACATTGCAAGTAAAGAATTGATAGGAATTGTATATGTGTTTGTGCTTGAGACATATGGGTTCGGATGTGTGAATTGTTTTCTAAAGATCTTGAGCCTTATTGCTGTGCACTCTACTCCAACTAAGATTGATGGAACCAGGAAGCGCACTCCCAAAGAAGGATTAATCAAATTTTACAACTGTGAATTAATCCAAGAAAAACTATAATTTCAAAGGACTAAGTAAAAAAGCAATTTTTTTCTTAGTGAACGAAAGGCATAAACATGCGTTAATCCAAATTTAGGAGCCTGGTTTTGTGATACAAAACAAAAAATTTGAAATGCAACTTTAATAGCAAACATGAATATGCCTTTGCCCTATATTGTTTTTTCTGTTTGTTTTTTGTGGGGTTTTTTTGCGGTACGCGGGCCTCTCCCTGCTATGGCCTCTCCCGTTCCGGAGCACAGGCTCCGGACGCGCAGGCTCAGCGGCCATGGCTCACGGGCCCAGCCGCTGCGCGGCATGTGGGATCTTCCCGGACCGGGGCACAAACCCGTGTTCCCTGCATCGGCAGGTGGACTCTCAACCACTGCGCCACCAGGGAAGCCCCTTTGCCCTATATTGTATCTATAATTATTGGGTAGTTGCAATGAGAGGAGCATATATTCCCCTTACACATACGCAGGCAAACAGGATTCACGTATGAAAAGAGACAACACAGTAAAAGAGAACTTTCACATGACATTAACACCAATCAGTACTGGTCCCTTAATCAATAAGAGAGACTATAAGGCAGTGCCACAATGTAGTACACTGAGTTTAGATGGCTCCTCACTGACATTTCTATAGGATAAGTGCATTTTTAATATGCTTAGGGTTGGGACACATCTCTCAGAAGCAGCTTTCTTCTTTATAGCTCTATATTGCTCAGACACTAACAGATTTTCTTAAAGCTTTAATTAATAACTCCAGATGCTCTAACAATAGTATACTGTTTAGAATATTTCTTCTCCAAAGAGTTTAAAGCATGTGATGTGCAAATGATCAATTCTAATCTTGTAATTTATTTAATATTTGTTATTTCGGTTTGTAAAAAAATAAAACTTTGTAGTATCTGGATGTTATATCACATACTATTGTGATGACTGCATTGGGCAGTTTATTTAGGGGCTGTGGGTTTCTCATGAATATTTCTCTATGCCACAAACTACATATAAATTAGGAGGAAGATCAAGATTAAGATAAAAGAGAGGGAAGAAGAGGAAAAGGAAGAGGGAGGAGAATGGTAAATGGTATAGGGAAAAAGAAGAGAAGAGAATGACAGTAGCAACTCTGATAATTGTAGCACTTCATATGTAAAGCTTGCTTAGTCTTAGTAGAAACTGCTTACAATGTGGTTCAGGGTAGTTCAAACAGGAATGAACTAGAGGAGTTCTAAGACCTCTGTTCCAGTCTTAGTTCAAGTAATAGTAAATATTCCAATCTTGAGAAAGTAATTTAATATCTCTAGTTTTCAATGTGTGAGAAATATATTTATATACTCATATAATATTTATATATGTTCATATAAATATATAACTATATGTATTTATTATATAGAAAATATAACAATGCATTTCTTATATGTAAAATAGTTATTAAATGTATATTTTTAAAGGAACGTTTAGAAAAGAACAGAGTCACAATTGTTTGCCATATTTGCAGAGTTTTTCAGAAAGATTTACTCATAATTTCTTGAAGGAAAAAAAAGCTTTGCTTTAACCAAGGAAAAGCGCAATCTGATTAGTCGAGTTGTATTGTTAACACACCGGCATCTGCGGATTCTGGTTACTGTGGTTGGAATCCTGGTTCTAGCACTTACAAGCTTTGAGCCCTTGGGCAAGTTATCTTAACTTTCTGAGCTTCAACTTTACCATCTGTAAAATGGAGATAAAATTGCACCAAATCAAAAGGTTATTAGGGTATTAAAGATAGAGAGCATGTAAATAACACGTAATATATACAAGAAAATGGAGATAAGTCATGCAATTAACAATATTTGTATTGGTATTTATTTTAAAATTCATGATAAGAATAGTCTAGGGCTTCCCGGGTGGCACAGTGGTTGAGAGTCCGCCTGCCGATGCAGGGGACATGGGTTTGTGCCCCGGTCCGGGAAGATCCCACATGCCGCGCAGCGGCTGGGCCCGTGAGCCATGGCCGCTGAGCCTGCGCATCCGGAGCCTGTGCTCCGCAACGGGAGAGGCCACAACAGTGAGAGGCCCGCGTACCGCAAAAAAAAAAAAAAAGAATAGTCTAAAGGAAAGAATACACACTAATACACTTTACTGATAAAATTCTGAATTCCAATTACTATGAAAACTGATAGATAGCTATTAATGACTTTTTATGTAGCACAGTGGGAAAAAAAACCATCATTATTTTGGAAAAAAAATATAGCAGATATAATGAACACAAAGTATTTTGTAATTATTTGCCCTTGGCTTTCTACTTTAAGCTTAAAAATGTGTGCTCTTAAAAAAAAAGAAGAAAAAAATGTGTGCTCTTTGAATCAGGTGACTCTGTCTCGCCCCCTTCACTATTTAACCTACCACTCAGCACAGTGTCAACTATATATTGAACTTTAATCATTATTGATTATGGATGATGGTGCAGATGAGAGAATGACTAAGAAACTATGCTCCAGTGGTAAGATGAGACAGAAAGAAAAATAGAAGGATTTTGGTAAGAATTAAAAGAGGGAAAAAGTAAGAGAGCTGTTTTTGTGTGTGATTTACTGCACCTGGTTACATCGAAGTTGAAAGTTGCTCTAGTATCTGGCATTTAATCTTTTTTTAAGAGAGCCTACCCTGCCTTGGAAACAGCTGAACTGATACATGGCAAAGCAGTGGGGAGGATACTGGTGTCAGAGGACTCACATTCCTTCATTCTGTATTTACAATATTATCTGCTGTGCTTCCAGAAATGAGAGCAAGGGAGAGAGAAGGAAGATAGATGGGTCCTTGGTGTCTCCCTGCTGTGGTCAAATGATTGTGTACTTCAGAAAAAAAAAAAAAAAGAATAATCCGATTTAAAAAATATCCTCACCCAAACTTGATCCTAAGCTAAATATCTTTTAAAGTGATAGTTTTAGCTTAACTTTCATTCCTTTTGATTACGCTACCCTCTGCCCCACTTTCTAGTTGAAACTAAAGGTCATACTTCAAAAAAAAATCACATTATTGATATTTCCAGTCAAAATTAAAGTGAAAATTGCAGCTAGTCTCACAGGAACACCTGAAGGAGTAAGGCTTTTTTTGCTTCTTTTAAACACACACGTTTGGGGGAACTTCAAAAGTTTTAAAATTAACTTTGAAGATTAATTTTCAAATCATGTAAAATTCTTATCTGTATCTCAAATTATCTGAAGAATCTTCTACCTCTACTTAAAAGTCCTAAATTGTTAGTAAATTAAAGATAGAATGCAATTTAAGATAGTTTAGAAAAAAAGACTTTTCATATAACTGGGGAAAAAATAATGATACTAAGACAGTTTCATGATTTGTTAACTGAGAGCTGTTATCCTCACATAATTATGGTAGCACACTGTAATGGTGAGTAGGTGGGCAGATTAAGAAATGACACAAGTAAACCAGTAACTTATCCTGTTGTCATTCTCCTGCTGCCAGTAATTGTGTGGTTTTTCAAAATAAGAGTTTAAAGTTCTGAGTTTGGAGACTACAACCACCTACTTAAAGTGAAATGCATTTTACTGAAACAACTAGGGGGAAGCACTGTGATTAAATTATGCTCAACTATAGCCGTCAAAAGTTAACCAACATTACTTTGTTCAATTTGACCTAAACTTTATATGTATACTCATATGGAGTTATAGGCAGTAGTAACCTCTCCTAGTTCCTTTAAACTATTTCATATTAAAATGAAAAACAAGTTGTTGATATCTATCATCCCCATCCCTCAGTAAGCAAGCCTTGTTTTTTCCTTATTTCTAGTAAGCATAGACAACTAAGATTTTCCTTAATGTCAGCATTAACTAACTTCTTCTCTAGCTAGATTCATCATTCTTCTTAGACCATTAACCCTGTGCTAAGGCCAAACAATGTCTCAGGTTATCTCTGCTCTCCCACCTATAAATTAGAAACACAATTTTTTTTTAAAAATGGTCTCATTTTAGTGCTAGTAATATGATACATGACATTGAAAAGGCTTGGGGACTGGTATTACCCCCACCAGCTTTTTACCCTGAGAAGTGTCTCTACAACAGAACAACAGATACCAGCCAGCAGGACATGTGACCACTCAGTGAAGACATGGCCTTGTCTGTCAGTCCAGCTTACCTGGCAGGGGCTGTCAGTTAACTGGTTGGCTACATGACTAGTGTCTCTGCTGGCTTCCCATTGCCTATTTGATGGGATTTAGGGTGATAGCCCAAATGGAACTACTCCTTATGCCTTTGCAACTAGTTACCTCACTTCTTGTTCAATCTTTTCCTCTGATTCATATTTTTAGCAATAGCTAGACTCCTGAAAAACAATAAACGAACTTTGTATAGTCCCTCAAGTATTTATTCAGAAACATTCATTGAGAACCTGGCATGTTTATTTTGGTAGAAGGGAAAGGAAACAACAACCTCAAGACTCTAAAGAAGTAATGCCTCTGAATGTGACTTAACTGGCCCAAGGTTTTTACCTTTGATATCCTCTCCAGGATACAGAAAAATAAGTAGGCTCTTTGAAAAGACAAAAATATCCAGAGAAACAATAATGGATTATAAGTAGAAGTGCAAATAGAGAGAGTGAACACAAAACCATAAAAGGAAACACAAAATGCAAGAAAAGAATTAGAATCCCTATGGGACAAAATGTAGACACTATCATTGTTTCCTTGCCAAAAGTAGTGTATTTTATTTTGTATACTTCTCACCATTCTTGAAAATAAAGATTACTTGAAGACTTTTGGTTCACAGTACATGCACTTATTTGGATAAATATACGGGGGCTTTTGATCTGTATGTTCTTTTGTATTGAGCTGTGAGGTGCCACTTCGATAGCTGGTGTAAGTCTGGTTCTATTGCCGGCAGTCTTGGAAGTATGTATAGCTACCCTTCCTGCACTATAAGGCCTGCTTCTGCAGTCATTTGTACCACAGAGCCCTTGATGCCCATTCAATGTCCATTAAATATTAGATCAACGTCCATTCAGGCTATAACCTGCAACGAGAACAGTCAGCCATACAGCACTCTGTGTATGCTCAGTCTTAACCTTCACTACAATAAACCTCCAGGTAAACACACCATTCAACTCTCTGATATCCTACACTACCTCTGGGCAGGCGGGCACTTGAGACATTCTGTATGCTCTATTTGCCAAGTGCAGCCTATGGGGAACCAGGGATCCACTCTCTGTCTAAATGTACCTTCTCATCTTTGGTACTATTTGCGCCAAGGCACAAGGTTCCTCTGCCTTTTTCTTTCCTTTGCAAACAGTCTGCTTCCCCTTGTCTCACTACCTTTTGAGGTTTAGATCAAAAGGTGTCCTTCTCAAATTGTAATATCCTTCTATCATTCCTTGACTCCTCTTTCCAGTGTCTAAAGAGTTTCCCCTTCCCTTCTGATAAGAACATATTCTAAAGTACATACCTCTCCTTTCCTAAATGGCATTTTCTCTTCTGAAATCTAACGCAATGATAGGAAAAGAGCTGAATAGAATGGACACAAATTACCTTCCTAGAAAGGAAAACACATGCATGATAAGAGACAGTGTTGGGCTTCCCTGGTGATGCAGTGGTTAAGAACCCGCCTACCAATGCAGGGGACACAGGTTCGAGCCCTGGTCGGGGAAGATCCCCCATACCACATACTGCAGAGCAACTAAGCCCGTGTGCCATAACTACTGAGCCTGAGCTCTAGAGTCCGTGCTCCACAACAAGAGAAGCCACCGCAATGAGATGCCCGTGCAAGGCAATGACGAGTAGCACCCGCTCACCGCAGCTAGAGAAAACCCATGCACAGCAACGAAGACCCAACACAGCCAAAAATAAATAAATAAATAAATAGATAAAACTTGTTAAAATAAAAAAGAGATGGGGTTAGTGTAGGGGATCAACTGTATTATCCCATTATATGTAGAAGGTAAATCACATATATTTTCCTAAAGAAAATAGGAAAGTACAAAGACCACAGTGCCAAGATACGCTCTCTCAACCCCAAACAGTCTTTTTTACTGGAAGGCCTTTACATCTCTGCCCGATAGAAACTCTCCCTATGTCATATACTTCCTCCATAAAAATATTACTAATTGCTACTGATACCTTGAGGTAGTAATAGCTGAAAGGCTCTACGGAAAGAAACCAAATCATGAAAAAGGTTGAGAGGAAACTTGGGTTGTGTTAGAAAAAAGTATACTCTTCACATATTGGAGACATATAAACTCTACTGAAGAGTAGAATATAAAAAGAGATATGAAAATATTGATTAAGCACCTAAGTCTTATGCTAAATTTAAAGTTTTAAGCAGCATTAGGACAGTGTCATTCTGAAGTATAAAACGAGAATAATCAAAGAATAGTGAAGAGAAGGTGAAGAAATTGAAAAAAAAATTAAATGAAATAAAGGAAGAATTCAATTATAAAATTCACCTATGAATTTTGGTTCCAATATTCATTTAATAAGGAATAGCATCTAATATAAATTGAACAAACTTTTCTTTGAATTTATTAGAAGCTGATTAAAATAAAGCAAACCTTTACAACTTCCAGGTTAGAAGCCTGAATGGTAACACATTTAGTCCCTTTTTTGTATACCTAAAAGGTTACTGAGAGTCAAAAAAACTTTTTTAAATCTGAATTATCCTCATCACATAATAGTTACAAATAAAAGCAAGGAGAGCAATATACTTTATATATGCTAATTTTAAGGAAAAGAACTTGAAAAAATGTTTTTTCTTAATACCATATTGTGCTTCTATTTGATTCAGTTCAACAAAGATATTTTAAGTATCCTAAAGAGAACTGCACTAGACAGAATAACCAAGATATTCAATTGACCAGTTGACCCATTTCCTCAAAACTTTTATCTGAGATTTTTCTACATTTATATAAGGAGTGGCTCAACCTTAGATGCTTCAGTTGTAAGAGTCACTACCATATGATGAATGGTATATATATTTGTATATAATATATATTAAATTGTATAATTCTACCAAAAATACTACATAATGCAAACAAAAAAAATCCAAAAAATCTCCTCTGATGACAATCTAATAATACAGAATAAAGTTGTAGAGAGTATAGGATAAAGATATGCTATAAGAATAAGCAGTTAAGTACAGAGAGAAATCTTAAAAAATAAAAGAGTCCAAAAAGTATATTTGCACGTCCACATTATTTACCAATGGACAATGACATTATGGTAAAGGAACTACTTGCAGGAAGGACAGAGTTCCTCAGGTGGGGCAAGTAGGCCAATAATGTGATGTTTTGAGAAGATAGTAAACCTCTATATAATGTGACTCTAAAAATCTACAAATAACCTTTGTTTGTATACACTTAAATGTAAGTGTATTTCTTTTGGAAATGAAAATTTCTCTTATCTAGAAGTGCAGGTGACATATTATATTTGCTCTTCTATTCAACTTTTTCACACATATGGGAATAAACATACAGACAAACATTATAAAAACATGTTTACACAGACTTCTATATCTACTTCTTCAAATATTTCAGAGGAAATTTTGAATGAGTACTTTAATTGCTTTGTTATTGCAACAACTTGAAGACAAGAAGATATTTAATTCTCACATTTTCACTTGTGTGAGGAGGATTTTAAAGTGCCTGGCCTAACCCAAGTAGGACCCAAAACGTTCTTAAAGGAGAACAAAGAAAACCATGTTGAAACATTATTTTCCTTTAGTTCTTAAAAGTATGGAGAAAGAATATAGGTGACCGATTGTTCAATAAATTTAAAAACTACTGGTAAATTTGTAAAGTTATTTGTCAGTGAACACCTGTAAAATAAATAGTGATAGGTAAATGGCAAAGTGAACTATTTTTAACCGTAATTTTCAAAAAGGTAAAATTATCATGACTCTCATACAAATATAAAATGAGCATGTGTCAGAAGTTCATTTAATTTACTAGAGAGAACCAGTAAGTTGTAAAAACCAAAGAGCATTTGAAAGGCTAGGTATTTATAAGCAATGATAGAAAAACAAACAGGATTCAAGTACAACAGTGACATAAACCTTCGCAATTTGGGGGGTTATCTTCTCTACTGAACAGAAATTATTTGCATTTCTATGTTTAAAAAAAAAGTCTACAAGTTAACTTCTATCCCTACAGAATTCTTACAAAGACCAGACAACAGAAAATCAAGCTAAGCACCAAATTTTCAAAAATTCAGTAGTCTTGTTTGCTTGCTTTCAAGTTTTGGGTAAATTTTTGACACAATGAAGTATAAATGTAAGGGAAAACTTTTTGAAGTCTGGTGAGGATGGAGCCCCAAAGTGTACATTTTGCAAAGACTGGTCAGGAGATTCTGATACATATTTAGAGTTAAGAACCACATCAGAGCTGAAACATTTTATATTCAGTGAAAAAAAAAGTGCTAGTCCTTTTTTTTTTTTTTCCTACAGGAATGTTTGAATGTTCAATATTAAAACAATAGCTGTGGAGGAGTTCAAAATAGAATAGTTTTGAGATTTTATGATTTTTCCCATAATTCTTGGAAATAGCAAGAACAGCCACTGTTACTCCTCATGATTCTTTTATTTTCCTTCCCTTGATAAGCTATGCATTTGATAAGTCTTTGAACATTTTATGTGGTATATTTATACAGTCCCTTACAAACTGAAGGTTTGAACTGAGTTTTCTTCCTTTCTCTGGTAACTATGCAGACGTTTTCCTCAATGTGAAATTATAAAACTACATTAGGTGAGAGATTAAAATGGTAAATTTAGTTAGCATAGTTTTCTGTCCAGCATCTATTGTCCCCCTTTTTTAGTATTTCATTTAGATTTTCCTTAAAGAAACTACTTCTCCACTCATCTGAATCAATCTGTTTTGCATGGAGCTTTACTCAACCATTCCCTGGATCCATAAGTGGCTTTGATGTCCAGACAAGTCAATCCGAGTTGCTATAACTGGTTCAAGAACAGCCACTTGACATAAATCAGGGCACTGGGAATGACTGGAATAATTATGAAAGAGGCAATCACTTTTCACTGATGTTTGCTCAGTTTACACAGTATAATATAATTATAATATAATTGCTCAGCAGTTGTTCTGATTGTCTTTGCCATTACAGTCTACAAAGACAGAAACCTATACACAAGAAAACAGACCCCACAGAAAAGAGTGTCACCTTGCTGATGAGAGCATTTCAGCACTTGGATTTAGCTATTCCTAAACCCAAAACTACCTTTGGACTTTCAGTTATATGAGCCAGTAAGTCCTCTTGCTTTTTATTTTTCCCCTCTGAAAAGGGAACTTTGATTCACCTTTTGTCACTTAAATAAATGGTCATGTGCTCCAAGAAACTGCCCTAGAAACAGAAGAAAATGTAAGACCCAGAACCCAAGCAAGATTCCAGAGCTATACATTTTAATCTTGAGGATTAGAGATGAAAAAGTTCAAGATATGAGAAAATAAGGTAGGATGTGAGTGAGTACTGGGAATCTATGCCATAGTTGCTCAAGTCTTATGAGGTTGAGAATTACAGAAATGAACTCAAGCTAACTGAAGAAATACTTTTACTTGGAAATTTACTGGAAGAAGACTGGAATATTTGGGAGAAATTAGTCACAGCACCACCTGTGGCAAGGAATCAAGGAATCTTTTTCCTACTTTCTCTCTCTGCACCTCTGCACATCTTCCCTTGCTGGGCAGAGACTATCTTTTCATTGACTCTACATGCACAAGCAATAAGAATATAACCCTTGAAAATGTCCTCAGGTCACATCTCCTGAGTTCCTGAATAAGTAGATGTTGTCCTTGTCTCTGGATCCCAACTCCTGATTCATGGGAGATAGATTCCTGTTGACCCACCTGGGTATGGTTTAGCTGCCAGAATCTCACTCTAGTTAATGAGACAAATGGTGTGGAGAAGAGGGGCAAAGGGAAGTGGCAGCTGACAGAGAAACGGTGTCATTGAAAGTTGGGCAGATATCCAAAAAGTGTCCAATATACTTTTTAAAGTCTCAAACTAGCTTCGGCATTTTTCATTTTCTAAAATTTATGTTGTTTTATTTTACTGTCAATTTTGTCATACCATGCTACATCTAAAGGCTATTGCGACAAAACTCTACATAGAATAATTATCAAGTAGAAATATAAATTTTTATAAATATTGTATATGATTTTATGATTTATCTCACTTTTTCTTTTGAGCCTCAGGTGCTGAAAGTTGAGTTAATAATTCCTTCATTCCTAAAATACAACTGTCATTTGGTCATGCAAAGTCCTCTCTTATTTACTTATTTATTCTTTTTCCCCCTCCTCTTTCCCATTCTTCTCCTCCTCCCATTCCCCACAAAGATAACTCTAATGTATTGATCATAAATTCTTTAAATTGTATTATTGTACAGGTATGAAGATGTAAGGTATATAGAATTATTTTATATATATGTATTTCAATTTGAATACATTTTGTTGTATTATAGACTTTTATCTATTTCTTTCTCTCTTTTTCCTACTCATTGATTTTATGATTTATGCATTTTTCTGGGTGTCTAAGCAGTCATTTACTTGTCTTCCTTACATAGTATTCCCCTTGAAATGAACAATTTAATCGTATACAATTGCCCACTACCACAAGCAAAGCTGTGATAAAGTCCTCATGTGTCTTCTCATGATATGATCTGAGGAAATCTCTGGGATATTTTCCAAGAAGTGAAATTTTGTAGACATAGGGACTTCATACACTTAATGTGGACTTCATGCACTTAATGTAACAAAGAGTGGCCAGATAGCTCTCCATTGCCTACTTTAGTCTAGAGTCTCATCCACTAGAGTTTCCACATCTCTGATAATACCTGCTTTTACCCATTATTCAATTATTGGCCAATAAGTGGTATTTCTTTGTTGTGTTAATTTAGAATATCTCTAAATACTTCTTAGTTATTTGGTTTTCCAGTCTATGAATTATCTGCCATATATTAAAGTCATTTTATGGAGAGTTTCTTGTTTTATTTTATTGATTTGCAGGAGATCATTATATCTGGAAATTTATCTATTGCCTCTTTTGTTAAATAGAAATTACTAATTTTGTTGTAATCAAATCTGCTTATTTTTCTTCTTGTTATTTGTGCTTCTTGCATCTGGTTTAAGCAGATTTTTCCAATTATATAATCATAGATACAATTAAAAAATTGTAATACTTTCCTGATTTAATGTTTTCTTGGCTATTTTATACTTTCTGACATATTTCTAGAAATACTTTTCAGGATTAAACCCAAAGCAAGGCCAAAATTTTAAATGAATATTTAATAAAAGGATAAATTTAAACATTTTTCGAAGTGGGTCTACTAAGTAATTTTTTTAGACCTGAAATTCTACTTTTTTTTTTAAGGAGGTGTTGAAGCAATTTGTTTCATCCCTACCTGCCTATGAGGCTTGTTTCTGGTAAGTAAGAAGGATGGTTTAATGACTACAGAAAGTAATTCAAGCAAAGGCAAAATTAAGGGACTAATACAGATCAAGAGAATGAGTACCTGGGTCTAAGGTACCCATTTCAAACAATAGTTCCAGTAAGTGATGCTTCCTATAACATCTTCCTATTTTTATGGAACAACATGTCTGTAGTTATCTCTATTTCTGAATAAAATATTCCATATACTCCAAATAGACGTGTGTTATTTTACTACTTATCTCAGTTTTACTTCCCAGCTATAACTAATTCACTGATTAATACTTTAAAATTGACCTTAATACAGAAAGTCAAGCCATATATTATCAAAATTAAATGTTATTAACAAAAGTACATTCTTCGATGTGAAATCTTACTTTTTATTTTGCTTTACTTAGTAGAAAAAATTTGATAGGGATTCTGATGGATTTTACCATTCACAGAGATTTTCTGCCAAACAGATGGTTCCCACTTAACAATTAGATTTGCCTACAGAATACAAATGAATGTCTAAGGGAAGAGGAAGTGGAAAGAATCGAGGGAGAAAGGGAATTTTTTTCTGGTAGCTGATCATATTACCATGTGCGTTAACTGTTTATGACTAATCCACTGCTTATCCTTCTAACCATTTCCCGGAACACTCATTCCAAGGATGACAATTCATTGGAAAATATTAGCTACAAGGTGGAACACTTTACACACATTATCTTATGGAATTTAATTGTCACAACAACCCTCTGGTTTACATGTCCTCATTTTACAATTGAGGTATTGGGATAGGGAGAGCTTAAGTCCAAGGCCAACAGTTTGTGCTGGCGTAAGGATCCAAGTCCAGATTTTTCTGATTCCAAATCTACTCCCTTAGCTTCAGTACCATCCTCTCCATTTGCTAGACGTTTCTCAGATTTTTACCAAAAAGTATATGCCTATTCAAGAAACTACTTTTTTTCCTACCTTAACTAGCTCCTATGGTACAATGGCAGAGTTCAATGATTCTCTTTGGACATCTCCCAAATGGTGTGCTTTTAGCTTCCACATGGTAGTGAATCTGCAACATTGGTGACATGTTTTTGACATGAGTTAAAAATTTGCTTATGTCTCTCAAAATTACTTTTGTATTTTTTTTCATTTATTTGGGTGATTGTTTTTTATTGTTTCATTTGCAAGTAGGAGTTGTTCTACTGGTTAATTTTCAGGTTAAAGTGGTTTGAAAAGCTCTAGCATTTATATGAAGAAGTTTACCAATTAAAAAAGAAAGTAAATTTTCTGGGAAACTTTAATCTCTCAGGTAATTATGTTGTAGGACAAAAAGGGCTGTATTCACATTGGCCTAACAGGAATAGGCCACCTTTCTTATCGCGTTCCTAATATCTAACCTATATTTTGCTTTCTTTAGCTTCCAGTCATTGCTCTTTGTCCTCATGTCTTCTGAGACTATGAATAATTCCCTTCATTCATTATATTGTTACCCAGGAGGTATTATTTATAGATTATGAACATGGCTCACTTCGGTTTTCTCTTTTCGAGACTACACAAGTTTTTTCAGTTGTTTCATATATCTTTTACTCCTTTTTTGTGTGTGTGGGGGGGATCTTTTCTGTTCTCTTTTGAGCTTTCTCAAATTATCCTAAATACTTCCTAAACTTTGCAGAGCAGAAATATACACAATTTAAAAAGCAGTTTGAAACTGATTCAACTGGGCAGACAATTACCTTTCGTTTTCCAGTGTTACATCTTTGGCTGAGCTATGTAGACTGAATTTAAGTCTCTGACATTAGCCATCACTGGGTAAATGAATTTATTCTGAAAATGCAGTTGGTCACTATAGGACCATTTCAATTCTTTGAGGTATAAGTTTCTACTAGAATCTGATTCTAACCTTTTTACCTTTGTAAGCAGTAAGTACTAAAGCTTTAAGTTTGGTTAGAAATACAATTAATATTTATGATTACAGGAATTATTTTCCAGGCACAGTGATACTTATTAGGATAAGTAATCCCAGTTTTGGTTTAATTTTTGCTTAGTAAAATTTCCTAATGAAATGTATTTTTTATCGTGTTCAACTATACCGATTGCTTTTAAATTTTAGAAATATGCTCTTTTAAAAGATACAATTTACTTGAGAACACTGAGTAAGATACAACATATTCCAGACTACAGAAATGAAGAAATATACACTAGGATCTGAAATGATGAAATCAGTCTGCAAAACCTATTTGTGTGTAGTTTAGAAAGATTCAGGGGCAGAAAATAGGTTTTTGTGTTGCTTTAGGGGGAAGAAAAACAACTCTCTTTCTGGCAGTACATGGGCATTCTGTAGAAGTCAAATGCATTATGAACTAACAGGTCTCCCCCAAAAACCTGGTATTTTGAAAGGATGACATTAGAGCAAGAGAGGAAACTCTGGACAGCAGATGTACGAAGTTCTCAGCTTCTAATCCCATGGAGAAAGTCTGAAATACTTTCCCCTTACTTTTCCACTAATTTTTAAACTTTATTTACTAAACTGTTCTGCTTCCTAACCCAAATCATTGTCACTAATTCTGTTTTCCTTCAAGAAGACAAGCAATAGGAATAGAATGGCTGACCTAGAACTGTGGGACTGTGTGCTCATTTCCCATTTAGTTAAGCTTTGTTGATAATGATGAATGTTACACCTAAGCAACTGGAACACCAAAATTCTCCATCTGACCTCAACCTATGACTCTTTCAGTCTCTTATTCAAATAAACCTACTGTTTGACCCCGTTGAATCCCATGCTCGGTCACTCCTTTGTTCTTTAACTCCATTAGCCCCTCCTGGCAGGCCCCCCTTCCTCACTCTCCCTGGACCCCACGACCCATCATTTCAAATACATTCTTGATAGCACTTTCTCATCCATCACTCCCTTGACCATCTGCCTCACCTGTCTCACCAGTCTCCAACCCTAACATCCATTTTCTTTGCTTTTGCTCCCAGGTTGCCAAATGCTGTTAGGGAAAATCACATAACTGAGCTGATTGTCTCCATTACAAATTTAATTTTCAACCTCAGCTGACCCCTCAAATCTGCTCAGCAATCCTTTTACTTAATCCTAATCAACAACTTTTCTCATTTCCCTTAGTGACTATTCCAAATCTTGTCCATATTTCTAAAGCCCTCTGCCCCCACCCTGCCCACTTATTCTCGGCAGGCTGCCAGCTCCCTACTATACGGGGAAATTAGAAGCCAACCCATATGAACTCTCCCAGCTTCCACATTTCCACCTCTAGAATTTTTCTGTATCTCATCTTCTCATGCTTTTTTCCCTTGTGTGTCAAAGAAAGAAATATCCTGACACATTTGTAAAGCTAGCTCTTCTACCTGGTTTTTGTTTCTAGCTGCTTTTGTCTACACCAGTACTTTCTTAATTATTTTTTGTTGTTTGCATCTGTAATTCCTTCCTCTAAACTGGCTCCTTTCTTTCATGAATAAATATGCCCAACTTTCAACTCTTCTTAAAATTAAAATAAACCCTGCAACTTACCATCTTCTCTTTTCCGATTTTTAATTAAGCAAAAGTCCTGAGCATCTCACATGTGTAGGTACTGTTATAACCCCTGAAGATTTACTGGTAAATAAGACCAGGTTCCAGCCCTCATGCAGCTTATAGATTCTTCAAGAGGAGTCTCTATTTACTTCCCTTTCACTTCCTAAACACTGTAATTGGTGACCTACCGTAAAATTCTATGGGAGGACACTCTTTTATTTATAGGTCTGAGATAGATGCTTCGCATTTTCATGATTATAGGCTTTGTTGGTTCAGTAGTTTTGGAACCTGAGGGAAGGATGCTATATTAGTTTCCTAGGACTACCATAACGAAGTGGCTTAAAACAACAGAAATTTATTTTCTTATAGTTCTGGAGGCTAGAAATCTGAAATCAAGGTGTCAGCAGGACTATGCTCTCTCCAGCAGTTTGGGACACAATCCTTCCTTGCCTCATCTAGCTTCCAATGCTTGTTAACAATCTCTGGCATTCTTTGGCTTGTAGAAGCAACCCTATAACTTTATGGCCATCTTCTTTTGTGACTCCACATAATTTTCCATCTATGCATGTGTCTTTCTGTCCAAATCTCCCCATTTTATAAGGATACCACTTCGTGTTGGTTTAGGGTCTACCCCAATAATCTCATTTCAACTTGATTACCTCTATCAAGGCCCTATTTCCAAATAGCGTCACATTCTGAGGTACTGGAGTTTAGTATTCTAACATATCTATTTTGGTAGTACAATTCAACCCATAACAGATGCTTTACTCAAAAATGAACACTTGCTGTCTCTGGATGAACAGGATTTTCAGATGTTTAGTCTGATGACTGACATGGTTAATACTAGTTGTTAAGGCAAAGGGGTTTCTTGTCTGAGGAATGTCTTAAAACTGCCTGGTCTATTAATTAAAGTTAACAGAGGAGTATAGGCAGAACCAGTAGGGGCTCATTTACCTAAGAATTGAAATCTTAGGTCACAAGATAAAGCACAGCCTTAATTTAGGATACTAAAGGAATTTGAGATTTCTTCCTTCTATAATAGAGGGTAAATGGATTAGATTAGAAGTCAATTGGAGTAGTTTAATTTTAGTTTTAATTTTCAAGATTCCCTTGCAGCTAAAGTTCTTATATTACCTCTGTTCTGTTGATCAGATGCATCCACAGGAGGCATGGAGAAGGAAGTAAGCCTCTTTAACTGGTGGTCATCTGGGAGAAATCAGATCTTCTGCCAAACACCAAACAAAGGCACCTGGTTCTTTGGTGATGTCGGCCTGGAAGTGTCTAGTGTCAGACAAGCTAAACAGCAGTTAGAAATAGCAGTTCTCTGCGTTTTGGGTTTTATTTTTCTGGCTGTGTCATAACTTGCGGCTTTGTTCTTGGCTCTGAGCCAAACAACCCAGGTCGCTGGCTCTCCTGGAGATTCTGTGAGCTTCCTACCCTCTGACTAAAAAAAAAAAAAAAAATTCTGTTACTTCCAGAGAATCACTGTGATTGATAGAATGTATTGGGAACTTTTCCATCTTTTTATTCAGTATCATATGTGGATCTAAAAAATTCAGTAAATCAAGCTTTTATTTCCTAGCTGACTGATCGAAATTTTCCTTGAGTAACCCAGGCAGAAGAATTAGTATTTTCTAGTGCAGTCAGTGTTTCTCAATCCTGGCACTAATGATATTTTAAAACAACTCTTTGTCATGGCTGGGTATCCTGTATATTGTGGGTGGTTTAGAAGCCTACCCTAGCTTCTATCCACTACTTGATAGTCGCATCTCCTCGCAGTTGTGGCAATCCAAAATGAAGTGTCTGCAGACATTTACAAGTGTCCCCTGGAGGCAAAATCACATCACTCCCCCACCCCTTGTTGAAAACCACTGTGGAATAATTACAGCTAAAGCACTTCACATGTAATAATGCATTTCATTTTCAAAACAGCTCTATGGAGAAGATATTACTATTTTCTACATTTCATAGATAAGAATCGATGTATAGGGAGTTTACCTCACCTGCACAAGTCACATGAAAAGAAAAGAAGTTGATCTAGGTATATAGCTCATCTAGAGTAAACGGTCCAGTTCACTGCACTCTATCCCCCTTAGCTCAATAATGTTGTATCAGCACTCACCATTCTCATTAAGCCTTAAAGCCCTTGGTGATCTCGAGATGAAGGATCACTATTTTCATCCTGATTTAAAATTTAAAAAGCTTTGAAGATACTGTATCTTCATACCACAGAATTTGACATGCCTAAACAGTAAGATTTTATCTTACTCTGCAGCGCATCCTGAATTTTGCCTCTAGTTGTTTTCCTAAAACATAATTCTTATCTAGCAACTCTCCTGAAATCTCCTAATGTTTTCTTTCACCTACAAAGTCTTCCCTCTTTTCCATTACATATATGGATCTTTACAATAACTTATATATCCAGATTCATAGTATACTATTGATGTCTCCAGAGAGTAAGTTAAGCACGACTTCCCACTCTTTCCAATAATACCCCAAGCTGTACCCAATATTCAAGTAATTTTTCCTGTCTAGAATAGCCTTTTTTTGTCCCTATTCCTGGAGATATATTCATTCTACAGGTTTTACACTAATGCCACCTACTTGTTAAGATTTGCACATCTCTACTACTTAGCTGCATATTTAATCTCCTGGGTTCCCATGGCATTTTTATAAACCTCTACTAGAGCACTTGTTATATTGAACTGTAAATATTGGACTTTATGTGTTTGTCTCTACCTGGAGATTATGAGCTAATTAAGGGCCGCACTGTACCTTATTCTTTACGTCCCCAGCACTGGGCAGAGTACCTAGCTCACGGTGCTTACTCAGAAAAATTAGGTCAGTGAATGAAATCCCCATCAACTCAAGAGAACCGTCACAGACCAGTGGATGTGGCCCTCATGACTCCAGCTACTAAGATGTTTTTAAAGGGTTTCTGGTCCAATCACAATCTGTCCCTTTCCCATACCCACCTGTTGCCTCTGAAAACTATAAAAAGTTCAAGATTTCCATTGATCATTTTCATTTCAAAGTTACTGGCTTTTTTTGGCAGGGGTATTTTGGTGATTACAACATTTAAAACATAATCCAGTTGTGTTCAAATACTTGTACTACCTTCCTTTTCCCCTGAGCATAACAAAGAGCTTCATTATACTTTGTTTTTGTTTGTGGTTTATCATCTAATAAGCCACAAGTGAAAAGAAGTGATTGATATCATCTAAACCTCTGTAACCAGAAGCTGCTTTGTAGAAAACTGGACTGTTTCCTGCAAGGATGGGAAACTATTACCCTGGAGCCTTCCCAAGGTCAGAGTTACACTTTGGCAGTCATGCATCATTCATTCATTCACTAATTCAACATATTTATTGTGAAAATAGTCAGTACTATATACTACTAGCCCTTCATATACATCATTAAAAGAATTTATGATCAACATTTCTTACATTACATTTCACAAAGTCAGTAATGTGTTTAATTTTCCATTTGAGCTTGCATTAGCTCTTTTCCCCCCAAAATGTGGATTTCTGAAGACAAAAGTTATCTTAAAAATTTTAAAGATTTTCATAAAAATTTCTTATATTTGTCATTTATTAATAAAATTATGTTTGCTTCATGGGAATAACTACTTTGTTCAAATAGTTCATGTGACCTTATTAAGGATACTGAGATTATTCACTGTTTTCTCTATTTTCTTTAAAAAAAAAAAGATGTTACAGATTTGTATGCTCATGATTAGGAACACATTTCTCTTACACATGCCCCATAGACACACAGGGATTTCAAACATGCTCTGAGGAAAAGGGCACTTGCAGCCCAATATAGAAGCAAGTTAGTAGGTGGCCTAAACCTCATGCCAGTTCCCCTCACAAAGCTCTATGCTGCTCTGGGTAAATCAAGTGGCTCCAAAGATTGTAGGTACAGAAAAGCCAGGCATATATCAATTATCATTTCTGAAATATTATCTATGCGACTGTGTCTTTTTTAAAACTATTTTTATAAATATTCAGAGTGATCAAGTACAACATAGTTTAGAAGTTATTACAAAGGATGGCATCTTACGTGATAACATTAGGAAGGCTCAATTTAAATTTTCTTAGCAAAAGTAGTGAATAAACCATAAGTGTACAGCTTTATAAATTTTTACAAAGTGAACACAGCAGAGTAACTCTCCTCTGCATGACTTAGCAACCCCTTAAATAACCTAAGTGCCCCCCATCTATCCCAGACACCACTTCTTCTCTTCTCCCCAAATGTAGTCTTTCTATCACCATAGATTGGATTTACCTGGACCTGAACCTTTATTAATAGAAATATACAGTGCATATTTTGTCTTATTTGCTTAACGTTATGATTGTGAAATTGATCCATGTTATTGAAAGTAATAGAAGTTCATTTATTTCCATTGCTCTACATAGTATCTATTCAACAATTATTTTCATCCATTTGGGTTGTTCTCAGATGGTGACTATGATAGACAATGCTGCTGTAAACATCTTTGTAGTTATGTTTTAGTGCACATATGTACATAATTTGCACTTCCTGAATGAATGGTGAGGCTGAGACTATTTTTATATTCTTTGTATCTTTAGGGATATTTGAAAAATGTTTTGAGAAGTGCTTATTCAAATATTTTCCCTGTGTTTTCTGTTAAGTTGTACCTGTCATTTTACATTGATTTGTATGGACTTTATGTATCAGTGGTGATTTTATCCTCCCAGGGACACTTGGCAATGTCTAAAGACATTTTTGTGTGTCACAACTGAAGGGGTGCTAGAATCATCAATTGTGCAGAGGTCTGGTATGTTGCTAAACATCCTACAACAAACAAGATAGCCCACCAACTAAAAGAGTATCTGGTCCAAAAGGTCAATAGTAGCAAGGTTAAGGAACTCTGAAATATATGTTTGTAAAATTAAAATATAATCTATGCTATATTATACTTAATAAAATACATACTATCTTCTGCTTTGGAGCTTGCTTTTGACTTTTAGTAGTATGTGATGAATAGAAGTTCTTAAATTTTAGGTTTTATTTTTGTTTACAGTTAATACTCTTTATGATTATGAAAAGATCTTTACCTACCCAAAGATCATGAAGATCTTATTCTTTGTTATCTTCTAGACCTACTCTGTCCAGTACAGTAGCAACTAACCACATGTGGTTATTGAGCACTTGAAATATGCTTAGTAAAAATTGAAGTGTGCTGTAAACATAAAATACACATCATATTTTGAAGAATTTGTTTGAAAACAAGAATGTAACATCTCATTACTTTTTTAAATTGACTATATATTGAAATGATAATATCATGAATAGATGGCATTAAAAATATCTCATAAAATCAATTACATTTGTGGTTCCCTTTATATTTCTACTAAATAGTGCTTTCTGTATTGTTTTACATTTCACATTTTGATAAGCCACTCATAACTAATTTTTGTAAGTGGTGTGAAGCAAGAGTCAAAACACATTTTATACCATACAAATGACCTAGCACCACGTATTAAAAGGAACAGCCTTTCCTTAGAGTACTTCCATGCTTCCTTTGTCATCATTGAACTTTTTATTTCATTCCAATAACATATTTTAATTAATTTACCAAGAACACACTGTCTTGATTACTCTTCCTTGATACATAATGGTAAAATTCCCCCAACTCTATTCTTTGGATGGTTTGCATTTCCAGTAAATTTTAAAATCAGCTTTCCAAATTTCAAAAAAAAAAAAAAAAAGGCTGCTAAGGTTCTCATTGGGAATAAATTTAAGCTATAAATTACATAAGGAGAATCGACATATTAACCATACTGAATCTTCTACAAGAAGCATAGATATACCCCTTCCCTCCATTTATTTGGTTCATTAATTTCTCTCATTAATGTGTTCCATGGAAAGGGTTTGAAAATCTATTGTTAAACTCAGTCCTAGGATATTGATGATTTATGATGCTAATGAAAAATTTTTAATTAATTTTCTAATTGTTACTGATATACAATTAATCATTGTATATTGATCTTTTATCAGATGACCTTGTTAAATTAACTTATTCATTCCAAAAGTTTCCACCTGTAGATTCATTCTTTGGGATTTTCCAAATATGTAAACATATTTTCTACGAATAATGGCAACAGTTTCCTTGTTTTCTAAACATATCTTTTATTGTAGTTCATTGTTTCTCCAGTTTTAATTGACATATATCACTGTATAAGTTTAAGGTATACTGCATGATGGTTTGATTTACATATACTGTGAAATGATTACTACAATAGGTTCAGCTAACATCCATCTTCTCATATAGATACAATTAAAAAGAAAAAAAAATAAAGGGAAAAATGTTCTTGTGATGAGAACTCTAGGATTTACTCTCTTAATAACTCTTTTATATATCATAAAACTGTGATACTCACCATGTTGTACATTATATCTCTAGTACATTACTTGTTGATCTTATAACTGGAAGTCTGTACTTTTTGACCATCTTCCTTCAATTCCTTCTCCTGCCGCGCTCTACCTTTAGTAACCACAGTCTGGTCTCTTTTTGTTTGAGTTTGGGTTTTTTGGTTTTGTTCTTTTTATAGATTTCACAAATAAGTGAAATTATACAGTATTTCTGTCTGACTTATTTCACTTAGCATAATGCCTGCAAGGTCCAACCATGTTGTTGTAAATGGTAGGATTTCCTCATTTTTATGACTGAATAATATTCCGTTATGTATAAATATACCAAAACATCTTTATCCATTCGTCCATCCATCACCACTTAGGCTGTGTCCATGCTTTGACTACTATAAATAATGCTGCTATGAACATGGGAGAGCAGATAGCTTCTCAAATTAGTGTTTTCATTCCTTTGGATTTATTCCCAGAAGTGGAATTGCTAGATCATATGGCAGCTCTATTTTTAATATTTTGAGGGGCCTCCACACTGTTCTCCATAGTGGTTGTGCCAATTTACACTCCTACCAACAGTGTGCAAGGGCTCCCTTTCTCCACATGCAAGCTAGCATTTGTTATCTCTTGTCTTTTTGATGCTAGCCATTATAACACAGGATATCACATAGTGGTTTTAGTTTGCATTTCCCCAATGACTAGTGATGTTGAGCATTTTTTCATGTACCTGTTGGCCTTCTGCATATGTTCTTTGGAGAAATGCCTTCTTGACATATTGCTCACAGTGGGAAACTCAATACAATGTCGAAGAGGAATTAAAGCAGTTATCTTTGCTTCATTTTAACCTCAGTGTACAGGCTTTCAATATTTCATAAGTATCTACAATGTTGTTGCCATTGTTTCTGTTTTTGAATTTAGATACACGTTACCAAATTAGTTTCCTACTATTCATAGCTTGCTAAGAATTTTTATCAATCAGAAAGTTGAATTTGATCAAAAGCTTTACCTGCATCTGTTGAAATGACATAATATTGTTCTCTTTATTCTGTTAATGTGATGAAATAAATTGGTTTTTGAATGTTTATCTATCCTTGATTTCCTCATATAAACTGAAATCAATGATGATGTATTCCGCTAGATTAAATTTGTTCCTTTTTTAAAGGAATTCTTATATCTAATATTTATAAGGAAGATAACTGACCTGTAGTTTCTCATCTTTCAATATCCTCATTAGGTTTTATTAGCAAAGTTATGTCAGTCTCATTTTACAATTTGGATCATGGAAGTTTACTCTCTAGGTGTTTATTTAATAACAATTCTATACTGAAGTCATTTGACCTAAAGTTTTTGTTGTGGGAAGATTTTAATTCAACACTTGATTTCTTTAATAGATAAGGAATTGCACAAAATTTCTACTTTTTCTTGTTGTTTTGCTGCGTTGTGTTTTTCTGTGAATTTGTTCATTTCACCTAAATTTCAAATGTATTTTCATCAAGTTCTTTAGAGTTTCCTAGAACTACCCTTTTTCTTGTATGTAAAACAAGTAGAGATTTCCTCTTTTTCATTCCTGAGACTGGTAATATGTTATTCTCCCTCCACTCCCACACTCACCCTCACACACACACACCCCAGTCTTACTAACAGTGGTTTCTAAATTTAATGAGTCTTCTTAACCAATTTATGGCTTTGCTGATTTTCTCAATTTTAAGTTTTTTTTCCTATTGATTTCTGATCTTATCTTTATTCCCTTCCTTCTACTCTCTTTAGATTTATATTACTATTATATTTTTACTGGGTCATTGATTTTTTAGCCTTTCTCCTTTTCAAATATAAAACAATATACATATATACACACATACATACCTGGACTTTCCATAGTTTTTCCTTCTATTCTGCAGAAATATGTCTATATATTTTCTACTGATTTGTGACCCAGATCACATATCCTTTCTACAACTCTGTTTTATCTACACTGAAAGCCATTTATCACATTATTTTTCAGTTGTAGAGCTAATATTTGCTTACTCTTTTAATAGATTTAAATTCTCTGGTGAAATCTAAATGTTTTCCATTGCTAGTGATTAGACTTCTGTGTTTTTCAGTCTACCTTCAAATAATATTATTCTGCTTCATGTATATTGCAAAGACCTTACAACATTTAATTTGATTTCACTCTCCCGATCTTTATGCTCTGTTGTTATATATTTTACTTATATCAAAATTAATTTTGCTCAAACAACAATATTTCAAATATATTATAGAGTAAGATTTAAATGTATTTTATATTTATACACATATTTACCATTCCAGGTACTTTCATTCCTTGTGTAAATTCAATTTTCCTTCTGGCCTCATTTTTCTTCATCCTAAGGAATTTCTTTTAATATTTCCTGTACTGCAGGTCTGTTGGCAACAAATTCTATCAATTCTTGTTTTTCTGAAAAAAATCTGTATATATAATTATTGGGGATAGTTTTGTTTTGTTTTTTTCCTCAACCTACTTCAGGTGTATCTTTCCATTGTACCTTTATTCACAGTTTTTCTGACAAGTATCCTGTGATAATTCTTATTGTTCTTTTCTCTATCCACCTAAATTTATTTCTCTTCTCTTAGGGATCAAAGTCCTGTGCTGACTTTGCCCAATATCTAAAGATAGCTCTTCCACATACTTAATCCTCTTTTCTACTTGTTTAACAGTGTGAAGGTAAAGCTGATACCAGTTATATCACCATGGCATAAAATGGAAGTCTTGTCTGTTTGCTTTTAATTGAATTTGTGTATGAAAAGATGTGAAGTCTTTTGATGTGATCTTCCACAGAACAAATTTTTTTGTTTGGTTCTGGTAGGTAGTTGGAATAGGAACATAGAACCTTAATCCAATCAGGAATTGAACTGATTTACAGATGAGTTTTAGTCTTTGTGGGGGCCTCCAGATCTTCGATAACTCCCTGCTTTTAAAATTTAGACTTCAGTGTCCTGAATAAATGCATGGGCTGTTTAGTTCAACCACCTACCAGTCTCTAAACACCCATTTTTCTCTCTGGTACCATGAGACCACCAATAACTACTTAGCTATTCAGAATTTTATTAACAGCTTTTGGTTTGCCTTTTCAATCTCCCGGCCAGTTCTGCCTATAAAACACAAAAGCCTAAAAGGGAAAATATATATATTCTCTATGCTAGGCGTACCTTGTGCTACTTTTCAGGATATTAGTCTTAAATGTTTGTGTTGGTAGATATGTTCCAATTTCTGTCTTTTCAGTCCAGTTGGGACTACAAAAAAGCTCTACAGCTTCTCTGTTTCTTAATAGCTACGCTAAGCTTGGCTTCTTACCTCTGTCCACATGTCACTTATGAATTGAAATTTGTCCTTGGATATTAATCCCCTATCAGATACATGTTTGCAAATATTTTCTTCAATTCTGTGAGTTGCCTTTTCAATTTATTCGTTTTTTTTCTTTGCTGTGCAAAAGCTCTTTCATCTGATGTAGCCCACTTGTTTATCTTAGCTTTTGCTGCCTGTGTTTTTGATATCTTATCCAAGAAATTGTTGCCAAGACCAATGTCAAGGATCTTTTTTGCTATGTTTTCTCCTAGGAGTTTTATACTTTCAGGTCTTATATTTAAATCTTTGATCCATTTTGAGTTAATTTTTGCGAGATGTGTAAGATAGGTTCAGTTTAATTCTTTTCTTGTGGATATCCACTTTTCCCAACGCCACTTATTGAAGAGACCAGACTCTCTCCATTGTGTGTTTTGGCACCCTTGTCAAAAATTAATTGACTGTAACTCAATGAAAAAAAAGTTGACCGTATATGCATAGGTTTATGTCTGGACTCTCTTTTCTGATCCACTGGCCTTTGTGCCTGTTTTTATGCCAGTACCATACTGTTTTGATTACTATAGCTTTGTAAGATAGCTTGAAATTATAATATATAAAAACTCATATGACTCAATAGCAAAAAAGCAAATAAAGCAATTTAAAAGGCACAAAGTACCTGGATTGACATTTTTTCAAATGTATATGAAAAGGTGCTCAACATCACTAATAATCAGGGAAATACAGATCAAAACCACAGTGAGATATTACTTCATACCTGTTATGATGGCCATTATCAAAAAGAGAAGAAATAACAAATATTGGTTTGGAGAAAAGGGAACCCTTAAACATTTTTGGGAATGTAAATTGGTACAATCATTATGGAAAACAGTATGGCAAGTCCTCAAAAAATTAAAAATAGAACTACCATATGATCTAGCAGTCCTAATACTGTGTATATATCCAAAGAAATGAAATCAGTGTCTCGAAGAGATGTCTTCACGTCCATTTTCATTGCACCATTATTCAAAATAGCCAAGATATGGAAACACCCTAAAAGTTCTTTGATGGATGAACTGAGAAAGGAAATGTAATATATATACATACATACAATGGAATATTATTCAGTCACACAAAATAAGGAAATCCTTCAATTTCCAACAATATCTATGAAACTGCAGGACATTATGCTAAGTGAAATAAGCCAGACAGAGAAACGCAGATACTGTATGGTAACATTTATATGTGGAATCTAAAAAAAAATAATAATTTAATAGAAGCAGAATAGAATTGGTCATTGACAGGGGCTGGGGGAGGGAGAAATGGGAAGATGCAGGTCAAAGGCTACAAACTTTCAATTATAACAAGAATAAGTTTTGAGGATCTAATGCACAGCATAATGAGTGTAGTTAATAATATAGTATTATATACTTAAAACTTGCTAACCGTAGATCATAAGCATTCTTATTACACATGCCAACAAAAGTTAACTATGTGAGGTGATGAATGTGTTAATTATCTTGATCTTGGTAATCATTCCACAATGTATGTATACCGGATAATCACATTGTATACTTTAAATATATACAATTATATTTGTCGATTGTTCCTCAGTAAAGCTGGGGGGCGGGGAAGGAAAGAAAATTGTCCTTGGAAGAAAAGCAGTGAAAAATGAAAAAAATCACCTCAGCTGTTCAAGGTCTTCAAATATTTTTAAAAATATTTTTACCCCTCTTTTATCCTCATTCTTAGCAGAGGGCCAATAATTTCATTCATTTATTCCAAATACATGATTCCATTCACTCATAATTCCAAATTTAAAGGAAGGTAGGGGCTAAGAGGAAAATTTTTGGCAAATTGTCATTGGTCTAAATTGACAAATGATACAAGATTCAGCCATATGAAATATGACACTATATTTCTAATAGGGATCCTGTAAGGATCTGAGACTAATTAACTAATAACAAGTATTTGCTTCTCACTAGAAGATAGGATTGTGCAAGTTTACACCGTTGAATTTAAGAGTGACCATCCAATATATTAATAATTAAAATATGGTAAGAATTAAAATAGCTTTTTATTTAATTTAACTCTATAGAAACCTACAGGTTTGTGGAATCTTCTCAAACACTTTTTGAAATGAAGTAAGCAGTTAGAAATAAAGGAGGAAGGAAAGAAGGGCAGGGTAGTAAAAGTGAAAAGAAAGGTGGGACATTAGGAATAAATGGCAAGGAAGGAGAGGAGGAAACAGTTTTTATGTGTGCATTTTTTTCTATTTACATTTTTCTAAATTACATTATTTTATCCTATTTTCCTTTTCCTTAAGTTAATTAATTAATTTATTTTGGGCTGCATTGGGTCTTCGTTGCTGCATGTGGGCTTTCTCTAGTTTCAGCGAGCGGGGGCTATTCCTTGTTGCGGTGCACAGGCTTCTCATTGTGGTGGCTTCTCTTGTTGCGGAGCACGGACTCTAGGTGTGCAAGCTTCAGTAGTTGTGGCTCTCAGGCTCTAGAGCGTGGGCTCAGTAGTTGTGGCACACGGGCTTAGTTGCTCCACAGGATGTGGGATCTTCCCAGACCAGGAGTTGAACCTGTGTCCCTGGCATTGGCAGGCAGATTCTTAACCACTGCACTACCAGGGAAGTCCCAATTTTCCTGTTTTTTATTTTATACATATATACACATTTCTTTGGGCAGATATGTAGCAGTTAAACACTTTGTTTCTGTCATTAACCAGAGACTCTTTGGTCTAAAGCACTTTTTCTTTTTAACTTATTTTTAAAATAATAACACCTTGGGGGGGACCTTGAAGATGGCGGAAGAGTAAGACGCGGAGATCGCCTTCCTCCCCACGGATACACCAGAAATACATCCACACGTGGAACAACTCCTACAGAACTCCTACTGAAGGCTGGCAGAAGACCTCAGACCTCCCAAAAGGCAAGAAACTCCCCACGTAACTGGGTAGGGCAAAAGAAAAAACAGAGACAAAAGAATAAGGACGGCACCTGCACCAGTGGGAGGGAGCTGTGAAGGAGGAAAAGTTTCCACACACTAGGAAGCCCCTCCACGGGCGGAGACTGCGGGAGGCAGAGGGGGGAGTTTCGGGACCGCGGAGTAGTGCACAGCGACGGGTGCGGAGGGCAAAGCGGGGAGATTCCTGCACAGACGATCGGTGCCGACCAGCACTCACCAACCCGAGAGGCTTGCTGCTCACCCACCGGGGCGGGCGGGGCTGCGAGCTGAGGCTCGGGTTTTGGTTTTGGACGGAGCTCAGGGAGAGGACTGGGGTTGGCGGCTTGAACATAGCCTGAAGGGGTTAGTGCACCACGACTAGCCGGGAGGGAGTTCGGGGAAAAGCCTGGACCGGCCGAAGAGGCAAGAGACTTTTTCTTCCCTCTTTGTTTCCTGGTGCGCGAGGAGAGGGGTTTAAGAGCGCTGCTTAAAGGAACTCCAGAGACGGGCGCGAGCCGCGGCTAAAAGCGCGAACCCCAGAGACGGGCGCGAGCCGCGGCTGAGGGCGCGAGCCCCCGAGACGGGCGCGAGCCGCGGCTGAAAGCGCAAACCCCAGAGACGGGCGCGAGCCGCGGCTAAAACCGCGGACCCCAGAGACGGGCGGGAGACGCTGGGGCTGCTGCTGCCGCCACCAAGGGGCCTGTGTGCGAGCACAGGTCACTCTCCACACCCCTCTTCCGCGGAGCCTGTGCAGCCCGCCACTGCCAGGTTCCCGGGATCCAGGGACAACTTCCCCGGGACAACGCACGGCGGGCCTCAGGCTAGTGCAACGTCACGCCGGCCTCTGCCGCAACGTCACGCTGCCTCTGCCGCCGCAGGCCCGCCCCGCACGCAGTGCCCCTCCTTCCCCATCCCCCAACCCCTGGCCAGAGTGAGCCGGAGGCCCCGAATCAGCGGCTCCTTTAACCCCGTCCTGTCTGAGCGAAAAAACAGACGCCCTCCAGCGACCTACATGCAGAGGCAGGGCCAAATCCAAAGCTGAGCTCCTGTGAGCTGTGAGAACAAAGAAGAGAAAGGGAAATCTCTCCCAGCAGCCACAGAAGTAGCGGATTAAAGCTCCACAATCAACTTGATATACCCTGCATCTGTGGAATACCTGAATAGACAAGGAATGATCCCAAATTGAAGAGGTGGAATTTAGGAGCGAGATCTATGATTTTTTTCCCTTTTCCTCTTTTTGTGAATGTGTACGTGTATGCTTCTGTGTGAGATCTTGTCTGTATACTCTAGCTTCCACCATTTGTCCTAGGGCTCTATCCGTCCATGACTTTTTTAAAAAAAATTCTTTTTCTTAATAATTAAGTTTAATTGTAATAACTTTATTATACTTTACCTTCGTTCTTTCTTTCTTTCCTTCCTTCCTTCCCTCCTTTAGACAACGAATCACCCCAAATTGAGGAGGTGGTCTCAGGGAGCAGGATTTATGATTTTTCCCCCTTTACCTCTTTTTGTGAAGGTGTATGTGTATGCTTCTGTGTAAGATTTTCTCTGTATAGCTTTGCTTCCAACATTTGTCCTAAGGTTCTATCCGTCCCTTTTTTTTTCTAAATATTTTTTAATTCAATAACTATATTATACTTTATTTTATTTTTACTGTATCATCTTTCTTTCTGTCTTTTTTTCCTTCTTTCCCTCCTTCCTTCCTTCCTCCCTCCCTCCCTCCCTCCCTCCTTTCTTTCCTTCTTTGCTTCTTTCTTCCTTCCTTCCTTTCCTCCTTTCCTTCTTTCTTTACTCATACTTCTACTAATTCTCCCTACTTTTTCTCCCTTTTATTCTGAGCTGTGTGGATGAAAGGCTCTTGGTGCTCCAGCCAGGAGTCAGGGCTCTGCCTCTGAGGTAGGAGAGCCAACTTCAGGACACTGGTCAACAAGAGACCTCCCAGCTCCACATAATATTAAACGGTGGAAATATCCCAGAGACCTCCATCTTAACACCAGCACCCAGCTTCACTCAACGACCAGCAAGCCACAGTGCTGGACAACCTATGCCAAACAACTAGCAAAACAGGAACACAACCCCACCCGTTAGCAGAGAGGCTGCCTAAAATCATAATAAGGCCACAGACACCCCAAAACACACCACCAGACGTGAACCTGCCCACTAGAGAGACAAGATCCAGCCTCATCCAGCACAACACAGGCACTAGTCCCCTCCACCAGGAAGCCTACACAACCCACTGAAACAACCTTAGCCACTGGAGACAGACATCAAAAACAACGGGAACTACGAAAGTGCAGCCTGCAAAAAGGAGACCCCAAACACAGTAAGATAAGCAAAATGAGAAGACAGAAAAACACACAGCAGATGAAGGAGCAAGATAAAAACCCACCAGACCTAACAAATGAAGAGGAAATAGGCAATCTACCTGAAAAAGAATTCAGAATAATGATAGTAAGGATGATCCGAAATCTTGGAAGTAGAATGGACAAAATGCAAGAAACAGTTAACAAGGACCTACAAGAACTAAAGATGAAACAAGCAACGATGAACAATGCAATAAATGAAATTAAAATCACTCTAGATAGGATCAATAGCAGAATAACTGAGGCAGAAGAACGGATAAGTGACCTGGAAGATAAAGTAGTGGAAATAACTACTGCAGAGCAGAATAAAGAAAAAAGAATGAAAAGAACTGAGGACAGTCTCAGAGACCTCTGGGACAACATGAAACGCACCAACATTCGAATTATAGGGATTCCAGAAGAAGAAGAAAGAAAGAAAGGGACTGAGAAAATATTTGAAGAGATTATAGTTGAAAACTTCCCTAATATGGGAAAGGAAATAGTTAATCAAGTCCAGGAAGCACAGAGGGTCCCATACAGGATAAATACAAGGAGAAACACGCCAAGACACATATTAATCAAACTGTCAAAAATTAAATACAAAGAAAGCATATTAAAAGCAGCAAGGGAAAAACAACAAATAACACACAAGGGAATCCCCATAAGGTTAACAGCTGATCTCTCAGCAGAAACCCTACAAGCCAGAAGGGAGTGGCAGGACATACTGAAAGTGATGAAGGAGAATAGCCTGCAACCAAGACTACTCTGCCCAGCAAGGATCTCATTCACATTTGATGGAGAAATTAAAACCTTTACAGACAAGCAAAAGCTGAGAGACTTCAGCACCACCAAACCAGCTTTACAACAAATGCTAAAGGAACTTCTCTAGACACGAAACACAAGAGAAGGAAATGACCTATAGTAGCGAACCCAAAACAATATATAAAATGGAAATAGGAACATACATATCGATAATTACCTTAAATGTAAATGGACTAAATGCTCCCACCAAAAGACACAGATTGGCTGAATGGATACAAAAACAAGACCCTTATATATGCTGTCTACAAGAGACCCACTTCAGAACTAGAGACACATACAGACTGAAAGTAAGGGGATGGAAAAAGATATTCCATGCAAATGGAAACCAAAAGAAAGCTGGAGTAGCAATTCTCATATCAGACAAAATAGACTTTAAAATAAGGACTATTAAAAGGGACAAAGAAGGACACTACATAATGATCAAGGGATTGATCCAAGAAGAAGATATAACAATTGTAAATATTTATGCACCCAACATAGGAGCACCTCAATACATAAGGCAAATACTAACAACCATAAAAGGGGAGATCAACAGTAACACATTCATAGTAGGGGACGTTAACACCCCACTTTCACCCATGGACAGATCATCCAAAATGAAAATAAATAAGGAAACACAAGCTTTAAATGATACATTAAACAAGATGGACTTAATTGATATTTATAGGACACTCCATCCAAAAACAACAGAATACACATTTTTCTCAAGTGCTCATGGAACATTCTCCAGGATAGATCACATCTTGGGTCACAAATCAAGCCTTGGTAAATTTAAGAAAACTGAAATTGTTTCAAGTATCTTTTCCGACCACAACGCCATGAGACTAGATATCAATTACAGGAAAAGATCTGTAAAAAATACAAACACATGGAGGCTAAACAATACACTACTTAATAATGAAGTGATCACTGAAGAAATCAAAGAGGAAATAAAAAATACCTAGAAACAAATGACAATGGAGACACAACGACCCAAAACCTATGGGATGCAGCAAAAGCAGTTCTAAGGGGGAAGTTTATAGCAATACAAGCCCACCTTAAGAAGCAGGAAACATCTCGAATAAACAACCTAACCTTGCACCTCAAGCAATTAGAGAAAGAAGAACAAAAAAACCCCAAAGCTAGCAGAAGGAAAGAAATCATAAAAATCAGATCAGAAATAAATGAAAAAGAAATGAAGGAAACAATAGCAAAGATCAATAAAACTAAAAGCTGGTTCTTTGAGAAGATAAACAAAATAGATAAACCACTAGCCAGACTCATCAAGAAAAAAAGGGAGAAGACTCAAATCAATAGAATTAGAAATGAAAAAGGAGAAGTAACAACTGACACTGCAGAAATAAAAAAAATCATGAGAGATTACTACAAGCAACTCTATGCCAATAAAATGGACAATCTGGAAGAAATGGACAAATTCTTAGAAATGCACAACCTGCCAAGACTGAATCAGGAAGAAATAGAAAATATGAACAGACCAATCACAAGCACTGAAATTGAAACTGTGATTAAAAACCTTCCAACAAACAAAAGCCCAGGACCAGATGGCTTCACAGGTGAATTCTATCAAACGTTTAGAGAAGAGCTAACACCTATCCTTCTCAAACTCTTCCAAAATATAGCAGAGGGAGGAACACTCCCAAATTCCTTCTACGAAGCCACCATCACCTTGATACCAAAACCAGACAAGGATGTCACAAAGAAAGAAAACTACAGGCCAATATCACTGATGAACATAGATGCAAAAATCCTCAACAAAATACTAGCAAACAGAATCCAACAGCACATTAAAAGGATCATACACCATGATCAAGTGGGGTTTATTCCAGGAATGCAAGGATTCTTCAATATACGCAAATCTATCAATGTGATAAACCATATTAACAAATTGAAGGAGAAAAACCATATGATCATCTCAATAGATGCAGAGAAAGCTTTCGACAAAATTCAACACCCACTTATGATAAAAACCCTTCAGAAAGTAGGCATAGAGGGAACTTTCCTAAACATAATAAAAGCCATATATGACAAGCCCACAGCAAACATCATCCTCAATGGTGAAAAACTGAAAGCATTTCCACTAAGATCAGGAACAAGACAAGGTTGCCCACTCTCACCACTCTTATTCAACATAGTTTTGGAAGTTTTAGCCACAGCAATCAGAGAAGAAAAGGAAATAAAAGGAATCCAAATCGGAAAAGAAGAAGTAAAGCTGTCACTGTTTGCAGATGACATGATACTATACATAGAGAATCCTAAAGATGCTACCAGAAAACTACTAGAGCTAATCAATGAATTTGGTAAAGTAGCAGGATACAAAATTAATGCACAGAAATCTCTGGCATTCCTATATACTAATGATGAAAAATCTGAAAGTGAAATCAAGAAAACACTCCCATTTACCATTGCAACAAAAAGAATAAAATATCTAGGAATAAACCTACCTAAGGATACGAAAGACCTGTATGCAGAAAATTATAAGACACTGATGAAAGAAATTAAAGATGATACAAATAGATGGAGAGATATACCATGTTCTTGGATGGGAAGAATCAACATTGTGAAAATGACTCTACTACCCAAAGCAATCTACAGATTCAATGCAATCCTTATCAAACTACCACTGGCATTTTTCACAGAACTAGAACAAAAAATTTCGCAATTTGTATGGAAACACAAAAGACCCCGAATAGCCAAAGCAATCTTGAGAACGAAAAAAGGAGCTGGAGGAATAAGGCTCCCTGACTTCAGACTATATTACAAAGCAACAGTAATCAAGACAGTATGGTACTGGCACAAAAACAGAAAGATAGATCAGTGGAACAGGATAGAAAGCCCAGAGATAAACCCACGCACATATGGACACCTTATCTTTGATAAAGGAGGCAGGAATATACAGTGGAGAAAGGACAGCCTCTTCAATAAATGGTGCTGGGAAAACTGGACAGGTACATGTAAAAGTATGAGATTAGATCACTCCCTAACACCATACACAAAAATAAGCTCAAAATGGATTAAAGACCTAAATGTAAGGCCAGAAACTATCAAACTCTTAGAAGAAAACATAGGAAGAACACTCTATGACATAAATCACAGCAAGATCCTTTCTGACCCACCTCCTAGAGTAATGGAAATAAAAACAAAAATAAACAAATGGGACCTAATGAAACTTCAAAGCTTTTGCACAGCAAAGGAAACCATAACCAAGACCAAAAGACAACCCTCAGAATGGGAGAAAACATTTGCAAATGAAGCAACTGACAAAGGATTAATCTCCAAAATTTACAAGCAGCTCATGCAGCTCAATAACAAAAAAACAAACAACCCCATCCAAAAATGGGCAGAAGACCTAAATAGACTTTTCTCCAAAGAAGATATACAGAATGCCAACAAACACATGAAAGAATGCTCAACATCATTAATCATTAGAGAAATGCAAATCAAAACTACAATGAGATATCATCTCACACCAGTCAGAATGGCCATCATCAAAAAATCTAGAAACAATAAATGCTGGAGAGGGTGTGGAGAAAAGGGGACACTCTTGCACTGCTGATGGGAATGTGAATTGGTTCAGCCACTGTGGAGAACAGTATGGAGGTTCCTTAAAAAACTACAAATAGAATTACCATATGACCCAGCAATCCCACTACTTGGCATATACCCTGAGAAAACCAAAATTCAAAAAGAGTCATGTACCAAAATGTTCATTGCAGCTCTATTTACAATAGCCAGGACATGGAAACAACCTAAGCGCCCATCATCGGATGAATGGATAAAGAAGATGTGGCACATATACACAATGGAATATTACTCAGCCTTAAAAAGAAATGAAATTGAGCTATTTGTAATGAGATGGATAGACCTAGAGTCTGTCATACAGAGTGAAGTAAGTCAGAAAGAGAAAGACAAATACCGTATGCTAACACATATATATGGAATTTAAGGGGAAAAAATGTCATGAAGAACCTAGGGGTAAGATAGGAATAAAGACGCAGACCTACTGGAGAACGGACTTAAGGATATGGGGAGGGGGAAGGGTGAGTTTTGACAGGGCGAGAGAGAGTCATGGACATATACACACTAACAAACGTAGTAAGGTAGATAGCTGGGGGGAAGCAGCCGCAAGGCACAGGGATATTAGCTCGGTGCTTTGTGACAGCCTGGAAGGGTGGGATGGGGATAGTGGGAGGGAGGGAGACGCAAGAGGGAAGACATATGGGAACATATGTATATGTATAGCTGATTCACTTTGTTGTAAAGCAGAAACTAACACACCATTGTAAAGCAATTATACCCCAATAAAGATGTTTAAAAAAAAATAATAATAATAATAACACCTTACCAGCTAATTTGGTTCTATTTAACATCTGATTTTGAACTTTTATCAAAAAAATTCCTCCTTGGGCTTCCCTGGTGGCGCAGTGGTTGAGAGTTTGCCTGCCGATGCAGGGGACACGGGTTCGTGCCCTGGTCCGGAAAGATCCCACATGCCGCGGAGCAGCTGTGCCCGTGAGCCATGGCCGCTGAGCCTGTGCGTCTGGAGCCTGTGCTCCGCAACGGTGGAGGCCACAGCAGTGAGAGGCCCACATACCGAAAAAAAAAAAATCCTCCTTCTATTCATTATCACCCTTTAAAATGAATGTTTGACCTGCTGAGAGCAGAGACCCCTTCTTGCTTTTCCCTCTGTATTTCTAACATCTAGCAGTGGTTGGTACATAGCAGAAACTCACTAAATATCTACTAATGCAAAAAAAAAAAAAGGAATAACATTGAATTCCACAATTTTAGAAAACACCTCAATTTTAAGATAGAAAGACATATGTAAGGTCGGTAGAACCAATAAAGGAGGGAGAGAGGAGAAAACAAAAAAAGATAATAAAGACAAACAACACTTTCTCAAAATTAGACAAAAAGTCAGAGGTATAGAGCTGTGCACCAGAGTAAAGCTTTAATCAGCCATAATCATCTTTTTAAGGTGTAGCCTGTTTTATAGAAGCAGAGAGATGGGTAAACACTGCATATTAAGAAACTATTTTTTTCTAAGGACAGAGTCTTAAAAGAACAATTCCATATACCATGCTTGTCCTCACAAGTGCTGCTAATGGCAAGAGAAGCTCTCATTCTTCCACTCAGGTACCTCCCTTTACATTTTCCTCTCTGAGCATAGGTAGAACATATAACTCTTCTACATTTTTGTAAGCTGATTTTCATCCTTTATTCACTTATGCATTCCACACTTCATTCAGTCTCTGTATTTTTTATTCCAGAAAAGAAAATTCCATCTACTTATGATCTGATATTCCTTCACAGGAAATATTCTAGATGCAAGAAATGCTACACTTACGAGGGAACTTGTACAAGCCACTTACATAGCCTCATCCACCAGAGGGCAGACAGCAGAAGCAAGAAGAACCACAATCCTGCAGCCTGTGGAACAAAAACCACATTCACAGAAAGATAGACAAGATGAAAAGGCAGAGGGCTATGTGCCAGATGAAGGAACAGGATAAAACCCCCAAAATACAACTAAATGAAGTGGAGATAGGCAATCTTCCAGAAAAAGAATGCAGAAAAATGATAGTGAAGATGATCCAGGACCTCGGAAAAAGAATGTAGGCAAAGATCTAGAAGATGAAAGAAATGGTTAACAAAGACGTAGAAGAATTAAAGGACAAACAGAGATGAACAATACAATAACTGAAATGAAAAATATACTAGAAGGAATTAATAGCAGAATAACTGAGGTAGAAGAACGGATAAGTGACCTGGAAGACAGAATGGTGGAATTCACTGCTCCGGAACAGAATAAAGAAAAAGAATGAAAACAGCCTACGAGACCTCTGAGACAACATTAAATGCAACAGCATTCGCATTATAGGGGTCCCAGAAGGAGAAGACAGAGAGAAAGGACCCGAGAAAATATATGAAGAGATTATAGTTGAAAGCTTCCCTAACATGGGAAAAGAAATAGCCACCCAAGTCCAAGAAGCACAGAGAGTCCCATACAGGATAAACCCAAGGAGAAACACACTGAGACACATAGTAATCAAACTGGCAAAAATTAAAGACAAAAAAAAATTATTGAAAGCAGCAAGGGAAAAGTGACAAATAACATACAAGGGAACTCCCATAAGGTTAACAGCTGATTTCTCAGCAGAAACTCTACAAGCCAGAAGGGAGTGGCATGATATGCTTAAAGAGATGAAAGGGAAGAACCTCCAACCAAGATTACTCTACCAGGCAAGGATCTCATTCAGATTCGATGGAGAAATCAAAAGCTTTACAGAAAAGCAAAAGCTAAGAGAATTCAGCACCACCAAACCAGTTCTACAACAAATGCTAAAGGAACTTCTCTAAACGGGAAACACAAGAGAAGAAAAGAACCTACTAAAACAAACCCAAAACAATTAAGGAAATGGTCATAGGAACATACATATCAATAATTACCTTAAAAATGAATGGATTAAATGCTCCAAACAAAAGACACAGGCTTGCTGCATGGATACAAAAACAAGACCCATATATATGCTGTCTACAAGAGACCCACTTCAGATCTAGGAACACATACAGATTAAAAGTGAGGGGATGGAAAAAGATATTCCATGCAAATGGAAATCAAAAGAAAGCTGGAGTAGTAATACTCATATCAGATAAAATAGACTTTAAAATAAAGAATATTACAAAGACAAGGAAGGACACTACATAATGATCAAGGGATCAATCCAAGAAGAAGATATAACAATTATAAATATATATGCACCCAACATAGGAGCACCACAATACATAAGGCAACTGCTAGCCTCTTTTATAGCTTAAAAGAGGAAATTGACAGTAACACAATAATAGTGGGGGACTTTAACACCTCACTTACACCAATGGACAGATCATCCAAAATGAACATAAATAAGGAAAGAGAAGCTTTAAATGACACAATAGACCAGATAGATTTAATTGATATATATAGGGTATTCCATCCAAAAAAAGCAGATTACACTTTCCTCTCAAGTGCGCATGGAATATCCTCCAGGATAGATCACATCTTGGGTCACAAATCAAGCCACTGTAAATTTAAGAAAATTGAAATCATATCAAGCATCTTTTCTGCCCACAATGCTATGAGATTAGAAATGAATTACAGGGGAAAAAAAGTAAAAAACACAAACACATGGAGGCTAAACAATACGTTACTAAATAACCAAGAGATCACTGAACAAATCAAAGAGGAAATCAAAAAATACCTGGAGAAAAATGACAATGAAAACACGACGATCCAAAACCTATGGGATGCAGCAAAAGCAGTTCTAAAAGGGAAGTTTATAGCTATAGAAGCCTAATTCAAGAAACAAGAAAACTCTCCAATAAACAATCTAATCTTACACCTAAAGGAACTAGAGAAAGAAGAACAAACAAAACCCGAAGTTAGCAGAAGGAAAGAAATCATAAAGATCAGAGCAGAAATAAATGAAATAGAAATAAAGATAACAATAGCAACGATCAATAATACTAAAAACTTGTTTTTTGAGAAGATAAACAAAACTGATAAACCTTTAGCCAGACTCATAAAGAAAAAGAGGGAGGGGACTCAAATCAATAAAATTAGAAATGAAAAAGGAGAAGTTACAACAGACACGGCAGAAATAAAAAGCATCCTAAGAGACTACTACAAGCAACTCTATGCCAATAAAATGGACAAACTGGAAGAAATGGACAAATTCTTAGAAAGGTATAACCTTCCAAGACTGAACCAGGAAGAAATAGAAAATGTGAACAGACCAATCACAAGTAATGAAACTGAAACTGTGATTAAAAATCTTCCAACAGAAAAAATCCAGGACCAGATGGCTTCACAGGTGAATTTTATCAAACATTTAGAGAAGAGCTAACACCCATCCTTCTCAAACTCTTCCAAAAAATTGTGGAGGAAGGAACAATCCCAATCTCATTCTATGAGGCCACCATCAGGCTGATACCAAAACCAGACAAAGATACTACAAAAAAAGAAAATTACAGACCAATATCACTGATGAATATGGATGCAAAAGTCCTCAACAAAATACTAGCAAGCAGAATCCAACAACACATTAAAAGGATCATACACCATGATCAAGTGGGATTTATCCCAGGGATGCAAGGATTCTTCAATATACATAAATAAATCAATGAGATACACCATATTAACAAATTGAAGAATAAAAACCATACGATCATCTCAGTAGATGCAGAAAAATCTTCTGACAAAATTTAACACCCAGTTATGATAAAAGCTCTCCAGAAAGTGGGCATAGAGGGAACTGACCTCAGCATAATAAAGGTCATATATGACAAACCTACAGCAAACAACATTCTCAATGGTGAAAAATTGAAACCATTTCCTCTATGATCAGGAAGAAGACAAGCATGTCCACTCTCACCACTATTATTCAACATAGCCTTTGAAGTCCTAGCCATGGCAATCAGAGAAGAAAAATAAATAAAAGGAATACAAATTGGAAAAGAGGAAGTAAAACTGTCACTGTTTGCAGATGACATACTATACATAGAGAATCCTAAAGATGCCACCCAAAAACTACTAGAGCTAATCAATGAATTTGGTAAAGTTGCAGGATACAAGATTAATGCACAGAAATCTCTTGCATTCCTATACACTAATGATGAAAAATCTGAAAGAGAAATTAAGGAAACCCTCCCATTTACCATTGCAACAAAAAGAATAAAATACCTAGGAATAAACTTACCTAGGGAGACAAAAGACCTGTATGCAGAAAACTATAAAACACTGATGAAAGAAATTAAAGATGATACCAACAGATGGAGAGATATACCATGTTTTTGGATTGAAAGAATCAATATTGTGAAAATGACTATACTACCCAAAGTAATGTACAGATTCAATGCAATCCCTATCAAATTACCAATGGCATTTTTTATGGAACTAGAACAAAAAAATCTTAAAACTTGTATGGAGACACAAAAGACCCTGAATAGGCAAAGCAGTCTTGAGGGAAAAAAATGGAGCTGGAGGAATCAGACTCCCTGACTTCAGACTATACTACAAAGCTACAGTAATCAAGACAATATAGTACTGGCACAAAAACAGAAACATAGATCAATGGAACAAGATAGAAAGCCCAGAGATAAACCCACGCTCCTATGGTCAACTAGCCTAAGACAAAGGAGGCAAGGATATACAATGGAGAAAAGACAGTCTCTTCAATAAGTGGTGCTGGGAAAACTGGACAGCTACATGTAAAAGAATGAAATTAGAACATTCCCTAACACCATATACAAAAATAAACTCAAAATGGATTAAAAACCTAAATGTAAGACCAGACACTATAAAACTCTTAGAGGAAAATATAGGAAGAACACTCTTTGACATAAATCACAGCAAGATCTTTTTTGATCCACCT